>NC_051229.1:27600598-27870598 GCF_015220715.1 Pygocentrus nattereri
TTGGTTTGCTTGTTATTATTCACTGCATGTGTGAAATCTTTTTCCCAGATATAAAATGTTCCCTGGTGCAAATGCTAAAGCTGACACTGCTGAATCACGACTGAAGATGCTGCAATTTCAGAATTTAGCAGCCTCGCAGCTCAGGCGTGCTAGACCAAATCCAGTGCCCCAGCAACAAGGTTCTCATGCCCCATTACGTTCTCTTAGGAGACTAAGTACCACAAAGAATCCGCAGAAGACTAGCATCCACATCGGTACCTCAGCCCAAGAGAGAGTCTTTAGTTGTGCTGGTTGGAGAGCTTTCCTGATCAGAGGGCTCTGTCAAAGAAGATCTGTTTTTCTTGCAGGAGCTACGACTAACAAGCAAACAGGTGCGGCTGCGTTCCCCTTAGTTCAGAGTGTGTCCCAGTACACCCAGCAGCCCACAGACACACCTGCTCACAGCCCTAATATTGGCAGAGCAGTTGCTGAGCTTTTACATAAAAGTAGGCTTGTACAGATTATTACTCTAAGTTGACAACCAGAAAGGCTTTTAAGAAGCCGATCGCCACTTCAGACGGAAATGTCTGCATTCACACTTCACACAGCGTCTTTCATTAAACCAGACGTTTAGAGAAAAATCGAATTCCCACAAAATCTCTTACCAAAAACGCAGTCAGTAAGCCAGGATGGGTTCACCTCTTTAGTTTGGAACTGGAGTAACGATGAAGTAACCTGATATCTGAAGCATCACACACTGTGTGGAGCTCAAATGAACTTTAGTTTTTGATACTCTATCAGGGCTCCTACAGATCTCTGAAAAGTCCTATAACGATTTGAAATGTCACAGTGTCTAATTTGCAATTCAATGAGGTATTAAATTTAGAGGTGTTTTAATGACTCTTATTGAAACTCTTATCAAGTTTCAGTCCTTTTTGTTTTTGTGCTGCCTGCAGCGGTTGTGTGTGTTTTCATGTCCATTTATGTCTAAATGTCTATAGTCTGGAGGTGCTTTAAAGAGGAAAGCTGTAAGCTGTAATTTCTACAGTGTGTTTCTAGTTTGTTTCCTGCTGCTTTTCTGACTTCCCAGCCACCAAAACTATGCAGAAAATGTATCCCTGTGACATTTTTCCATATATCACACAATTAGACTGTAGACAGCAGCTCATGATGTAGTTCAGACTTGCTAAAGAATCGGTTGTGCAAGCAAAAGTTGTGCGAATTCGTGTGTATTGAACGTGGCGTTGTGCTTTAGTGAGTAAGAACCGGCTCACGCAGTTCTCAGTTCTTGATTTATGCATCTTGAAGTATATTGATCCATTTGGACAGTTTTTGTGTGATGAATGGTGTATTTGAAGCATCTCATTGACAAAGGCTTTCACAGCCTGCATTCGCTGGCTGAATGATTTTAAAGCAGATTGGACGAGCAGGTGGTGGAATGGTGTGGCAGAGCGACGCACAGATGGACACACAATAGCACTTGTTTTTATGCCTTTATGACAATATTTGAAATTGCCTGTTGCCCGTTACATTGTATGCAAATGTCACAATGAATGGATCAAAAGAAACGGCACAAAATTACTTGGAAGTCTGGTTCCATTGATGTTCATTGAAGTACAGAGGTTTTATTTTTTTTCCATTCTGCTGCAGTTACCATTTGGTTCAACAACAGTGAGATATACAGTGCGGTGCGGAGGTTTTAGGCACCCAAGACACATTTTCAAAATCTAGTTATTTGTGTAGTTTGTGTTTATTTGCTGAGAAAAGTGTTAATATTTAAATAAAAAAAAATTTATAGAATATTAAATAATAACTAGATGTGCATTTCCTGAAGGAACTGCAAGAGTACTTGAGAAGACCTGCAAGTGTGTGTGTGTGTGTGTGTGTGTGTGTGGGTGTCTGTGGTGTGGGTGTCTGTGGTGTGGGTGTCTGTGTGTGGGTGTCTGTGGTGTGGGTGTGGGTGTGTGTGTGTGTGGGTGTCTGTGTGTGTGGGTCTATGTGGTGTGTGTGAGAGGGAGAGATGTGTGTGTTGGGGGGGGTCATTCAAATGAACTGTCACTCTGTTATTATGCAGCTCTTAGTGGAGAAGCCTTGTTTGAGTCTGATTTACACCCTCTGAACAAACAGTCATAACTCAGGAAATGTTTACTCTGTCGCTTAACCGGATAGATGGTGTGAGATGTGACCCCTTGGGGATTATTTAGGTGTAGTGTTGTTTGTATTGAGAAGAAAATATCTGAGTTATGACGGGTTGACCACAGAGAAAATCCTGAAATAAGCAGATTCTGATTTTGAGAAATTTACATGGGAGTGCATGGGGCAGTTTTCTGGGCCTAGTGCCAAACAAACGCTCATAACTCTAAGGCTAATTGATAAAGTGATGAGATATTTGGGGTTTCAGAAAGGACGAGTTTCTCTATCATTTAAAACTGAAACGGAGTTTCTAGGTGAAAGTTTAAGGATTTTAAAGCAGATTCCCTGTGTGATCGGCTGTGTCTGTGAGACTGAGTGGCCTGCTGTGACGTCATCGAGGTCGGTTAGAATCTGAAGTTCTGAACTGTCCGCCGTTCATTCTTATGGGAGATTTTTAATTTTTAAACTTAATTTTATTAAAAACTACCAATCCGTTCGACTCCAAACATACAGAGCACAAGTCACAGCGCAGAGACCTTCGAAACGCAGTTTGAACGGAGTCTGTACGTTAAGCAGTTCGGGCTGTTTTAATCGCAGGAATGTGTGGAAGAAGAATAAGAAAAAGTATGAGAGATAACAGTAGAGCTTCTTCAAGCTCTCTAATGATTATATATATATATATATATATATATATATATATATATATATATATTTATATATATATATATATATATATATATATATATATATATATATATATATATATATATTGTCAGAACAAAACTTTCTATCTCCAATATGGTAACTTCACAGGAGAAGAAAAAAAACATACTTTACTTTTGATGTAAGTCAGTGGAACCAGAATTTTTTTGCCAAATCCTTTTGAATTATTTCTGTTGTTCCATTCATCATGAAATTGACACACAATGTAATTTAAAAGCAAATGTTTTTTTTTTTCTTCATTTTGCCAAAAACTGAAAAATGTAAAATTGGAGATATGAGGTTTTCTTCCAACAGCAATGATATATAACACTAAAGGTAAAAAAATATAATTAACGGAATTAATTGTATAAAAATATTAACTCTGTCCTTCACAAAAATTTATAATATAAACGTTATAAATAAAGAAGCAAAAAATCTTTACGCTATAGATGTGTTTTTTTTTTTATATTCCACATGAAGTATTGATTATATTGAACACAGGAAATGGTGATGAGTTCACGGTTTATGTGCTGTGGGTCTAATGGGGGTGGAGGGTTCTACTGAGTTCTACTATTTTTTCTGTTCTACTGTTCAATATATACTATACTGTCGTATACAAGTTTTTTTAATGAAACATTAAGACTTTAAGACACACACACACACATCAGCACTCTTTCATAAAAATGAAGCTGATGTGGAAATGACAGGAGGCTTTTAACAGCAGATATTTCGATTCCCTATCCACACACATTTGTACCTGCTTACACGCACACACACACACACACACACACACACTTCAAAGATATTCACAAGCAGGCGGTGCAGCATCATCAGTCCTAGAGGCAGCATAAAATTGACACCCCGTGCCGTTATCAGCAAGTGACGCTCAGAAACAAACACACACTCTGCTGTGATTCCCCCACAGCGCCGCCACACACAGCGACAGTAAACCCACCGCACACTCAGAGAGAGACGCTGGAAACACGTTCGATTATTAGGGTCTGTCAGTCTGGAGATAAGGGGGGGGGGGTACTGTGTAAGAGGGCAGCTCTAAACCTGCATTTATACACACACACAGATAATGAGCGAGTGCAGAGTGGCAGAGTGAGTTCAGCTGTGTTTTTGAGCGAGCTGCCTCCTCTGGGTGTGTTTGTACAAGATATAAGAAAAAAACGTGGAAGCCAAATGCGCACTCGAGCTAAACACTGCAGAACTTTACAGCCATACATTTATCTCAACAACAGCTCATGCAATTCAAAGCAGGTGGGCAGATGCTTTCAGGCTCACTGAGAATATTAACCCTAAAGGTCTGTGGATCCAAACTTCACTGTATAACATCAAATGTGTTCATTTAAATTTATTTAACATCCAGTTTAAACTGTTAGTACAAGTTCAAACAGAAAACATGTTTAACAGAAAGCGATACAGACACCTCAACAACTAAATAGCTATTTTTCAATATTTAGTGTGTCCACTCTGCCTTTTTACAGCATCTATTCTTTTTGGACGTCTCGCTTTCAGTTTTTCAAAGAAATCTGCAGACACACCTCCAAAGTTCAGTTTTAGAAGTTGCATTTTCTGCCGTTTGTGATCCAAATAATCCAAGCACATCAGTGATGTTGAGGCCTGGACACTGGGATGGACAGTCCATTTCTCTGAAAGCACCAGCAGCTTTTTTTTTTTTTTTTTTTGTTCACTCATGTCAGAGAACTTGTAGAGAGGCTAATTACCCCTTTCTAATGTCTTCCAGGTGTCTTAAACACTAGAGGGCATTTCTGAGCGAATCTAAAATTAATGGATTAAGATTTTATTCAAAGAGCATCTGAGAATAATCATAGTTCATAAATGCTTAAACATTTTTAAGAGCTTTAAACTCAAGATTTGGGGTTTAAAACTGCGCCTCATGTAAAACCATGACATCTGTGAGCGCGAATAGCCAATGAGCTGCTCTGCTTTCCGACCAATCAGCATCAGTAGCAGTAAAGCCTGCCTTCTGCTGCCCAAAACCTGTTTACTATAGAAGAAAGGAAACCTACAGGTGAGTTTTCTTTGCTTTTTTAGTGAAATACATTCTTCTAGTTTCTAAAATTAAAGGAAAGTTCTGGGTGAGTGATTTGCAACTATATTTACTTTTTTTCGCTTTTAGCCGTTAAGCTCCATTCACTCCCTTTGAGGACTGGCTTGTGGGTGCCCTCTGCTGTTTTGCTGTAATGTTTTTGATATAACTGGAGAAATAGGAAATGGCCAGACTCCCCATTAACTGGCTCTGCTCACATCACCTCACAGCTGTGCTTCCTTCACCTGATGTCCTGTAGCTGCATCAGATTTAAAACCTTAAAGCTTGACTACAGAGCCAAAAACGGACCAGCCCCTCCCGACCTCATGGCAATGGTCAAAACTCGGTCTGTACCTCAAGCCCTTCAAGTTTCAAGCCCTTCAAGGCACGTGGAAGATGAGCATGGAGACTTTTCTCCACCTAGTCCAGGTGGTGAAACAAACTCCCACTTCAGCCTTCGTACACAGACTGTCTCTTTATACAGCACATAGCCACGTATATTCCTCGGGACCACCGGTGGTTCCAAAAGTCATATTCTTCCTAAGGATCATATTCCATAAGCTCCATTCAGGAGCTGGGCGTCGTATGAGGCTGTAGCTCTTCTCTCCAGTCTAATAGACGGTGATGTCATTTTAAACCCTTATAATAAAAGAAGCTGAACTCAGTTCGACCCGTTTTTCCAAAAATCTCAGAAAAATTATTTTTGTGAAATAATACGAAGAGCATGAAAGATGCTTGGGTTTCAGCAGTAAATTGTAGGACATACTGAATTAAAACACATTTACTATTAATTTGAGCTTTTACAAAATAAATAAATAAAATAAAAATGAGCATTTATCTCATGCAGTTACTGAATAATTTGATCATGTAAATTCAGATGGACACAAATATAAGAGGTTAAGTGAGCATCAGAGGTTCAGCTCATTGAAATGTTTAACTTTTTCTCTGGGTATCAACATGGGCTTCTGTCTCTAGCAGCGTCAGAGCTCAGGGCAAGCCTTCTCTCTAACCTATAAGTAACTAGCAAAGATACTTTCTCTGAGTGACAACGAAGCACTTTTGTAAGTCACTCTGGATAAAAGCATCTGCTAAATGCTGTAAATGTCTGTTTTTCTCAGTGAGGTTCTTCTTGACAGCTACAAACATTTTCAGACACACAACGCTGAGTTTTCTTCTCACAGTGAAAGGCAAGGCAGTGCACCGCTGTCATTCAGAGTGCTTTACAAATGAGAAAATCATTCAATTAAAAATCGAATTAGTATAATTAAAAATCTAATTAAAAAAGAGGCTAAATTAGAGTAAAAAGGATGGACAGACCTGTGGATTTTGATTTTGAAGAGTGAAGCTCGATTATATCTCAAAGATGAGAGCTTTAATTGCTGTTTATTTGACAGTGACAGTTTTGGTGGTCTACCAGATTTTGCATGGACACATCTCACAGGTTTTACAAGGTTTTACAAGGTTCTTTCCTACGACCTTCCCTGCATACAGTCGTCACAGTGTCTGTCTTCTCGTCTGCATTAAGTGCCGTTGTGTGTTCTGTCTGTCCGGCAGGTTTTCCTGTATTTGTTCATGAATGTTGCCGAGTTGATGAATGTTGATTGTTAACAGCTGCAGAAATGCTGTTGTCCTTAGTTCATCACAGTCAGCAGACCAGTTTGTCGTGACACAAAGAGAGTGGACGCTGTGAAGCTCGCTGTGTGAGCCCTGATGCCCGTGAAATGTGTCGGCATGGCAACTGGTGTACATACTTGGTTCAGAGAGTTGGTGTGTTTACCATGTGGTACCACCAGATGGGCAACGGAGCATTTTTATACCTGCACTGGTTTAGAAGCGGATGTCCACCTACATTAACCTCATTATTCTGTAAGTGTGGCTACTTTGGGGTAACCTGGACGCCTATTAGTAACCAGGCATGGACACAGTTCTTGAATATTTGGGAATCCAAATGTATTTTAGTACTTATAGAGTTAATCAGTCGTTGATTAAGTTTTGGGTTGAGATTACAGTTAGGGATAGGATTAGGGTGAGGGTGAAGGTTGGGGTTAGGTTTTGGGATGAGGTTAAGGTTAGGATTAGGCTTTGTCCTCATGCGGACTTTTGGCCCCAGGGGATGGGCGCATGCTGTACAGCCCATGGCCATTCATGAGCTCTTTAGGATAACTGAATATTAACGGTAGTGTATACAACTCCAGTCCCTAACCTTGGTCTTCAAATTGTCTGACATGTGTCTAGAAAGGATACCAGTCCTTAACAAGCTGGTTCTTCATGTTCTGTCGTGTTTTACGTTGGAGCTCAAGAAGTTCCAGTATAATTCTGGGAACTCGCATTAATTAAAACCTGCACACCAAACCCGCAACATCCCCCACATCTTTGTTGTCCGCTGGAAGGAGGAATCTTTAGAAGTTTCTTTTAAAAGTGCAAAATCCTCAAACATTTCAACACCAAAATCAGTGTTCACTGGGAAAATAATATTCCACCTTATTAATGATGCTCCACTGCTGCTGGCATTGGGAGGCATCTATTGTACTGCTTTATAAAGAGAGGTAAGTGGGTTTTGTACTGTTTAAGAGCTTAAGCGAAGGACACTCTGAGCAGCTTCGTTGACATTGAGAGCTAATTTCACCCTGTGGGTAAATAGATCAAACAAAATGCATAATTTGCATTTGTTTTGCTTACAACAAATCTTCGGACACTGTTTGGAAAAGTTCTGTTCAGAGATACCTGATAAAAAGAATGAGAGAAAGAAAAAGGGAAAACAGCGTCGGAGCCCCTAGGGGGCCGTGGTTAAAATAAAAAAAGTTCATGACATTGCATTCCCGCAAATGTTTTGCGTTCCCTATTTTGCATTACAATGCAACGGTTTGCAGTCACCTGCAGAAGCTGTGCTTCGCTTAAGCTCAGATATGAAGCAGCTCGTTGAATTTTAAGTTGATCTTGGATTGAAATATGAAGACGAGTCGTTTCTCTAACTCAAACATGGTTCTGCTGTTAGTGACTCAAACTGAGACTGAGACCAACTGTCCTCGTACAGTAAAAGCTTTATTTACAGACGCTGCAGAGAAGAACTGCTGAGTAAACTCAAACTGGCCAAACTGGGAAAACAACTTTTAACGTTCAAACATGCTAAAAACAAAGCTCTAACTCAGGCGGTGTTGTTGTGACCTCTGGTCCTACGTTTGCTTGCTGTCTGACCGGCATATATTTTGCGAGTGGGCACGATGTCATTTTGGTGATTTTAGAACAGAGGGCGCTGTGCTTTGATCTTTTTCACCCTTTCATCTCTACCTTCTCATTACTCTCATCTCTCCAGATCGTCATAGACGACAGTGACTCAGAAGATGACTCGTCCTTTGTTCCGTCCAAGACTGTCCAAAGGTAAGTGCATATATTTAGCTGAATGAAAACAATAAGAGGGATTTACAGGCCTTCAGCTGAATTCCTTTATAATGTCCTTAGCCTTTTTATCTGGGGTTTATCATATCCTCAGCAGATTAGACACCATTCTCAAGGTCGGACAAGCTTTACAAAAAGTTTGCAGACTTCTGATTTAGGTGATAAAACTGGGTAGCATTTGACTGAAGATCATATTCAAAAGGCTACTCGACAACTGCATATCACTGTTGTAAGAACAAAACCTTGTATCTCCAAAATGAGAACTTCACAGCAGAAGAAAAAAAACATACAGTGCGTTTAATGTCAGTCAATGGAACCAGATTTTTTTCCAAGTAATTGTGGGCTGTTTCTTTTGATCCTGTCTTCGTGAAATTTACACTTGAATGTAAAAGGAAACAGGCACTTTCAAATTGTCAAAAACTGAAAAATGGAGATATGAGATTTTGTTCCAAAAGCAGCGATAAGCCTTTCATAACATTTATGAAGCTTATTCTAATGAGCAGCAGATGTCATAGAAGCTGCTTTTGTCAACTTCCATATCAGTTTGATAGACACACACAGGTTTTTTCTGACAGACTCTTTCTGGCTTGAAAAGAGAGCGCTTAATTACAACTGATGCCGAGTTGCTCAGTGTGTTCTTATGTCAAACACATAAGACTGATTGTTACATAATTTGACAAGTGAGGCTGTTTGAAGAATCAAACAATAGTGAGTACTTCTAAAAAGAAAATCTTCTGTATTGAAGTTTTACTGTGGAGATGTTGGTGCTCATGCTCTCTGTTGAGTGTTACATACAACTTCTCTGATTCTTAAGTATCACTTTCATGCTTATAAGAGTTTTGAGTTTGTGCACCTACTCAGTCATGCAGCTGTCTAACCAGCCAATAGTGTGGCACCAGTGCAGTGTATAAAACCATGCAGATACAGGCAGCCGCTGCAGGTAATGTTCACATCAAGCATCATAATGGGGGGATTGAAACTTTCTGTAACTGCTGATAACACAGATGATGAGGTCAGAATTTGGCACCAACAGCATGAATCCATGGACCCAACCTGCCTTGTGTGAACAGCCCAGGCTGGTGGAGGTGGTGTAAAGGGAAGGTTGCTTCACTGTGTAGAGTTCTGCAGTTCAAATAGAACACCTGAATGTCCGTCCTTTAGAGCTGATTAAGAAGAAGGAAGTGCTAAAGTCCATGTAGCTCACCAGACAATTGGTCATTGAGAAGACAGTCAGCATTGAAGTCCCTGCAGTCACTGAATAATAAGCCTTAATATGTAATAAGCCTGAGATTTTAAAGGGTTTAAAACCAGGTATGTTTTTAGGGTTTATTATGTTTAAAGTATTGTGATTTGTTAAATTCTTACTGATTCTAATGCAATAAACTCCAGAAGTCACTTGACACTAACTAGAACTATATGATTAAAATACTGAGAATTATACATTTATTAATATAATTTATTAATTAAGGTTATTAATTAAGGGGTTGACAATTTCTAACAAGTTGAAATGTTTATTTTGTAGTATGTAGTGATCCTTATTAGTCCCACAATGGGGAAAATTCAACCCACCCTTGCAGTGAGACACCACATGTACACTAGTGAACACACGCTAGGGGGCAGTGAGCACACTTGCCTGGAGCAGTAGGCAGCCCTATCCACAGCGCCCAGGGAGCAGTTGGGAGTTAGGTGTCATGCTCAAGGGCACTTCAGTCATGTGCTGTTGGTTCAAGGGATCAAACTGGTGACCTTCTGGTCACAAGGATGGTGCCCTAACTTCCAGCCCATGACTGCCCCCTGTGTTACAACTAATAATACAGTTATTTAGAAGTGCCTCTAAACATGATCTTAATAAACGTTCATCAGACCCAATGCGTGTTCCTCAAAATAGTTACTGAATATTTGAAAATGGATCATTCAATAGTCCTAATAATGTTAATAATACTTAGCTAACTACTCATTGTTCTGTGTTAAGCTACTTCACTTTATTTTTATTTAGAGATTTAGATTGGTTTCTTTTTCTTAATATTCCTGAGTAATAACGCCAGATCCTCTCTGATCTGTTGTAGAACCTCCTCCGTCACTTCCAGTAAGAGGAGCTCTCAGAGTCAGAGCCAGTCCTATAAAGGAGTTTGCTTCGATGATGATGATGATGAAGTAAGTGTAAGACATCCACAAACAAAAGCTGCATTCACTTGTGGCCCAATCTGTTATTTTACTTTTTCTTAATATCTTTTCAAATTCAGGTCTGAGACACTTTCATGTCATCCTAGTGTTTTTGCACAGATTTCCATCATCGTCCAGTGTTCACTACATAGCAGGAGTGGCTAACTTGTATTTTCTTCCAGTAAATGCTGCAGGAGCGTTAAATGATGTCCCATCTGTATTATATGCAAATGGCTAAAAATATGTGGACACCTGACCGTCACACCAGTAGATGGTAGACACCCAAGAAATGGGCATTGATATGGAGCTGGACCTGCTTTGCGACTTAAACAGCCTCCACTGTTCTCTGAAGATTTTCCACAAGATTTTGAGTTTTATTCATTCAGTTGAAAAAGCATTTGTGAGGTCAGGCTTCAAAATCAGGAGCATGGTGGTTGGTCCTGTTGGTTAATCTTGTTGTTTTTTCTCAGATTTTTCTGAGTGAGAATGCATTTGTCCTGAAAATAAGTGAAACATACACAGTGCTTGAAATGTAATAGAGTCCATCCTCGCATCATCCATAACCATCTGTTTTGGTTCCTCCACCTCACAAGAACAAGCCAAACTCCAGCACATAATCAGGACAGCGGAGAGGGTCATCAGGTGTACCTGCCAACAGGTACATCTACAACAGTAGGGTGATGAAGTACTCTGGCAGAATTACAGCAGACCTCTCTCATCTTGGACATCAGCTGTGGTAGAACATTCAGAGGCATCAAAACCAGCACAGCTATGTAAACAGCTTTTTTCCCAGAGCTGCAGCTCATTAACCACAGCCTACAGGAAATTCTCATCAGAATTCTGGACGAAACTGACGGACAGGGACCGCCGGCGTGTTTCACAGCTTGTGAATAAAAAGTGTTTTGCTTCTAGACGTCAACGTGGGTGCTTCACAACCAATTTCTGAAAGAACTCTGCAGAGAACTGCATGCCATGAAGATATGGAGTAGAGTGGCAAGCAAGAGACCTTTGCTCACTTCACAAAGTTGCCCAGTTACAGTGGTCAAATGATGAACATTCAGGAGAGCATCTGGACAGGCCTGAAAATTCTCCAGATATTAAAAATCTGTCGGACCTGGAACAACGAGCAAGACGCCAGGGAAGGCTCCGCAAAATCTGGCTGAACTTCACAGTTCTTTGATGCAAGAGTGGTTGAACGTTGATGTCGCCCTCAATACTTGGTGAAATTGAGTCCTAATCTTATTCTAAATCAGTTCCCAATTCTAATACTCTCTCTCTCTCTCTTCCTTCTCTCTCTCTCTCTCTCTCTCTCTCTCTCTCTCTATCTCTCTCCCTGTCTCTCTCCCTCTCTCCCTCCCCTATTTCAGGATGAGTTTGACCCATTTAAAGGTTCAAGTCGACAGAGCAGAAGATGACTGGACAAAACTCTCCAAATCACACTCCTGCCTGACCTCAGTTCTTTAGCTTTCTATCTTTCACTTCACCTTTAACCTTAGCTCTTATAGTAGGCGAATGCCATGAGCTTCTTCACAATCACCTCCCAACCAAACCAGCTTTAAATGTTCATCGTTTAGTTTTCCAGTTGTGTTTTTTTCTGTAATTCCTCTTAAAACACATATATGCAATAGATCATAGAGAGAGTTCAATAAAGTTCATTAGAAATTCAGTAAAAGTATTAATTGTTCAATCATTTCTGAAATAGTTATTCTCAGACATTGATTATGGACCCATCAGCACTACTGTGATAATGTAGGCAGTGCGGCTCCCATAATGCCCTGGTGTGCTCTGCTTGGTCAGTAATGTGCAGGAATCACACTCTGAGCTCTCAGTAAACTTTTTCAAATTTCATATTTTTGTGTTGCGTCTTTTATACGAGCTCCATTGTAGAGTTCATTTTGTCCCAAATGCTGTGTTCCAGCTTTTTTTGCAGTTTTTTTTTTTTTTTGAATAATTGAACCAGAGATTCTGAATCAAACAGTGAGCTGTGCAGTAGGTAAATGAAAGCAGTTGAAGCTCATGAACATTCTCTGTCCAAGTCTGACCCAACATGACCCACAGCACCATGTTTATAAACTGAACCTGACTGTTACCTAAGATTATTTCAAGTCAAGTCAAGAGGCTTTTATTGTCGTTCCGTCTATGTACAAGTTCACAGTGGAGTGAAATTCTGTTCCTCCAGGAACATCACGGAGCAACAAGGAACAAAAGTACAAAGTGCGAATGTGCAGACATCGTGTGCAAATAAAAAATGAAACTAGAAACAATAAATACGATCGCAGAGTCTGACAGTGATGGCACGGATGCTCCGGTACCTTCTGCCAGACAGCAGTAGTAAATAAAGTCTTTGGCCTCTTGTTCAGGAATCTCTGATAGATCTTGTTTATGAGTTGTTTGGAGTCCCTGATAAATCTCCGTTTGGAGGGTTATGTAGCCCTAACCTTTCACCCCACCCCTCTATCTCAACAAAAATTGGGACAGCCTAACCCTACACGTGAATGGAAAACGGAGGGCTAAAGGATAAGTGGTAGGGTCGAGGGTGGAAATGGGATTGGGCCTAAGAGTTTCCAGCAGCGCTCGGTCTGAACCCAACTGTAGCCAATAGTCTGAACCCCATTGCGGCTGAAATAAGCCTGAACCTGAATGTAGCTGATAGAATTCAGTTGGAATCAGACTGTTACCAACAGTTCAGTAAGTGCGTTTTCTTCCCTCCAAAACACAGATATCCTGAGAGTACTTATATGATTCATTATCCAATTCGCTGGCACATTATCCAGTAAAAGATCAGCCTCATTATTCTTCATGATTTCACCAAGGACCAGACATCTGTGGCGATGGGGTTGCGTTTTGTGACTACACACTCAGCAGTGCAGTCCATTAAATATTCTGCATAGAGCTCACTGTAAATATTACATAGTGTGAGGCCTAAGACTGTATAGTTAATGGATTTTTTCACTCAAAGGTAAATTCATATCTCTGTTCAGAGGCATCCTCTGATGTGGCTCCAAATGGACCTTTAATCATGCCTGTCTGATCTGGTGTGAACAGAGTTGTGATTAGTCATGAACATTTGAAAAGAGTGACCTTCACTACAGGCTTGAACACAGGCAAAATTGTACTTGCATTGTCTTAAACCACTACGCAGCTATTTCAGGCAAGAATATCAAAAGGAGGTTTATATTCTCATTGCCTTGAAGTGAGAACAGCGCTTTCTTTTCTGCAAAATCTCAGTAGTCATTAGTCATTCAAGTGCTAATTAAAGAAATGCCAAAGCACAAGAACTTGACATACAAAAAATCTGAATGTACTGGCATGTGTAAAATAATTTAGGGACTGAGCTCTGAGAACACACACATTGTCTAAGCCGCTTAACCTCCTGGCTCACAGGGCAAAGCACACCCCTGCTTTGAGAACAATATAGCAAAATAGACTACTTTTATAGCAGCAAGAGTGAAAGGGAAGGTCTACAAGACAGTAGTGCGTCCTGCTATGATGTATGGTTTGGAGACTGTGGCTCTGTCTAAAAGACAGGAGGCTGAGCTGGAGGTGGCGGAGATGAAGATGCTGAGATTTTCGTTGGGAGTGACAAGGATGGAAAAGATTAGAAATGAGCAGATCAGAGGGACAGTGAAGGTGGAGCAGTTTGGAGATAAAGCCAGAGAGGCCAGGTTGAGATGGTTTGGACATGTGTTGAGGAGGAATAGTGGATATATTGGGCAAAGAATGTTGGAGATGGAGCTGCCGGGTAGAAGGAGAAGAGGTAGACCTCAGATTTATGGATGTAGTGAAGGTGGACATGGAGATGGTTGGTGTGAAAGTAGAGGAGGCAGTGGATAGGGCAAGATGGAGGCAGATGATCCACTGTGGCAACCCCTAAAGGGAGCAGCCGAAAGAAGAAGAAGAAGAAGAAGACTACTTTTGTACACCAACTTTCTGTTAATCTGTTACTCTAATATACTCTAATGAAATGTTCAGAGGAAGTTTTCCAGAATTTCAGTATAAGCTTTCAGTGTTTCAGTAAAATTTAAATATTTCAATGTAAACAATGTCATCCAGAGTGGTTTGATGTGAAATGCATTCATTGTAGATAAAATTTCCAACTCATTTCTTTACAATGGTGGTGATAAGAACGAAGGGATACAATGTCTACAACACTAATACACACACACGCACACATATATATGTATATATATATATATATAT
This sequence comes from Pygocentrus nattereri, assembly GCF_015220715.1. Lineage (NCBI taxonomy): Eukaryota > Metazoa > Chordata > Actinopteri > Characiformes > Serrasalmidae > Pygocentrus > Pygocentrus nattereri. Next base: position 27,615,228 of record NC_051229.1, read on the forward strand.
ATATATATATGTAAACAGCATAGTTTCTCAGTTTGGAGTAAGGTCTACAAATCCAATTAAGAGGTCCACTAAAGAGAGCGCTGGATATTAGTTCAGTAATCAGATTTCTCAAAGCATGTGAACTCTTACTCTGATTTCTTTCGGTTTCCTCTGTCTGGGCATGTACAAAAACAGACGGTGGTACCGGAAATAAGCGAGCAGCGTTTAATGCAGCTTGGAGCAACGCTGAAACCAACTACAAGAATTTACATATTCTTCTAGATATATATATATATATATATATATATATATATATATATTTTTTTTTTTTTTTTTTTTTTTTTTTATTTGCTGGTTGTAAAGCAGAAATCCAATTTTTGTCTGACTCATGTAGACCTGGAGTTTCACGTTATCAAATTATTTAGTGTATATAAATGTGTTGATCAGATTACTGACAAAGTCTGATTTTCTGCAGTAATCAGATTGTTCAGTGCATGTAAACGCACTCGGTGTCAAACAGCAGGCAACATGTTTGTTACTAATTCATGTCATCTGTAATGTTTCAACAGAATTCAGACGCTCGTTTTGGACTAAGGTTTCTTTTACATTATCACACATTGGATCATCACCTTTGTGGATATTGTTAATATGGAACTTTCAACTGCAAGGATCCATGGAGCTAACAGGAGGACTTTGAGCTCTTTGGAAAGTGCAACTAAGAAAGTTAGCAACTCACTGTGAAACCTGTGTTGCATTGCTTGATACGTCATAGAAACTATTCATTTATTTATTTTTTCATTACTATTTTCTTCTTTGATCAGCAGTGGGTTTATGGGTGCCATAGGGGTGTATTGGGTGCTTCATTTTGCTGCTATGTCTTTTGTTGCTTATTATATTTTGTATTACACTGGAGCACTACCTTAAAAAAATAAATAAAAACGTTTGATCACAAAATAAATGAATAATAATAATAATAATTAAGATGCTCATGGATAAGGAGCAAAAGGGAGGCTTTACTAGTGAAATCAGAGTCCAAGTTTATAGTCAAAAAATAGGCAGGGGTCAAATCCAGAAGACACAACAGATATAAACAAACAAGCATAGCGCTCCTGCGATAATCCAAAAGAGAGTAGGCAGAAGGCGTAGTCAAAAACAAGCAAAGTGGTCAAAAACAGTCATCAGAGATCCAGGGCCAACAATCCAGAGGGCAGAGTCAAAGAAATGAAAAGTACAGGTCATTCACAGAAATACACAACAGATCTAACGTTCAGTAATTCGCTAACGGAAACAATAACTCAACTTTCTGTGGTTAATAAACTGAACTAGGAAGATCATGTGATCAACTACATGGGTGACATAGCAGCACTTCTGTGATCTAGAGCGCTGATAGGTGCATGAGGAGGCTTCAGGAACTGATCTCCCAGAGGATTCTGGGAAATGGAGTCCGTGTGAGTTTCTGAGTTCAAGGGAAGTGTAGAAGTCGTGTGATCTCCCAGAGGATTCTGGGACATCATCATTTTCTGTGAGGGACCTTTTAGAGGCATTAAACTCCTGTAACCACCACTGTCAACCATTCTGACTCATTTCGCTTCAAACCACTCTGGATTACTTTGTTTACTTTGTTTCTAATGGTTGCATTCTGCAGAAAAACTAAATCCATGAACATCTTGTCTACTCAACTCTAAATAATTTGTTCTAGTGCCTGGCCTTGTGTATTCAACACTAACAGAAATATTTAGTTGAGTTAACAAAAGAATGTGTGTTGTCCTAAAAAGGACAATTCAATCAGGAGTGGGTGCATGTAGCACAAGGCATCCTGCTCAAGGCCTGGAGCTCTTCTTCAAGCAGGGAACTGAATCCACTGGGCAGCAGTGTTAACAACTCCAACCCCTCATAGTACAGCACAGATATTAACAGGCTAAACACTGAAAAACACGGCTGGCTGATATGTGACATTTGCAGTGGATGATGTACATAAACCCTGTACTCGAGTTAAAGTAGAGCCCCAAGGTAAAATATTCCTCCAGTAAAAGTAGAAGCTCCTCCCTTTAGACCTCCACTGGAGTAAAAGTACTAAAGTATTTCCCTTCAAATGTACTTAACCAGTCTTTTAATAGAACGTCATTAATTAGTGACGCTGACGTCTGTTAAAATGATCAGAAGCACAAAACACTGAAGGTAAACCATCAGGGAGAACCGAGTGGCTCTGAAATCACTTTTTACACACAAGCAAAGTTTCAGGATCACAGATGAGCTCCTTTACTATGTTGATCTGTAGGCCTCTGTTCATAAACATAAACCAGCCCAAACTAATTTACTATAAAATGAAATGGTGTTTGTATAAATTCAGAAAAAAGCCGCATCAGTCACGACTGCATATGTGGACATATTTCTATATTGTGCTCTATTTACACAAAGTTAGGTTAGTTCATCATTTATGTTGAACAGACTCTCCCAAAGTTTTACGCTGCTGCGCTGACGTTGAACCGTGTGCTGCACTGGGTCGGTCTGACCAACAGGTCAAAACCAGCTCTAAACAAAGTGACCGCTGGGCCCTGATTGGTGCTCTGGCTTTGCGCTTCTTTCGTTTTGACATGTTACATTTTTATACACACAGAAAGCAAAAGGAACGACAGATTTCTCAAAATGTAGGAGGAAAAAGTCGGATATTAGACTCTGAAATGTAGTGGAGTGAAAGGAAAAAGATGCCCAGAACGGAGAAACTTCAGTACAGATACACCAAAAATACTAAAGTACAGAAACTAATTACATTTACTCAGTTACTCAGTTACTGTCCAGCACTGGACATGGTGTTTTTTAGGATATTTGCTTAATCAACTTGATAAATAAGTCAGATTTTTTTTTACAGTCATGTAAAACTAAAAACTTCCATTATCAGTCACATGGCCTATTTCTGTCATATTAATATCTGTGCTTAAGACATGGAGTGTAGTTAATTAAAAACAGCCCTACACAATACTTTTTGCTAAAACTGAAAGAAGTAGCGTTACTGAGTCTGTAGAAAAAAGAGCATATCAAAAAACATTTTAACAGACTCAAAAAGAAGGTCTTACCCGATCTTTAGGTCTCATGCAGAATCAACGTTACACTCATGAAGACGTGACGGCAACAGTAGATAATTCACTCACATCCTCAGAAGACCAAGTTCACCAAGTTTAGACTGAGTTCTCTTTCAGCTTCCCAAAAGTCAGATGAATCCTCTTGTGTGGGAGTGAAGCTCTAGTGACAATACAGAGTGCTCTTCTACATGTTGTGTGTAATTGCATATTTCCACCAGGGGGGTCTCCAAATAGTATTGCTTGAAATGAGATAGTTGTGACCTTTTTTGACTAGTTATGCAGGACTGTAGTAGTATCGTGCATAACGCTGCTGACAACCACACAGCAGGTCACAGTTCGATTCTCTGGTGCTTCAGAAAGAGTCCCTGAATCACTACATTCACCTGCCTCTGTAACTGTACGTCACTCTGGCTAAAAGTATGTGCCAACATGTCAGTAAGAAAAGTTGTTATGACTCAGTGAGTTCGTACTTGTTTTACTTACTTGTTATACTGAAAAATACAATCATTGGTGGGTTAGCTGACCTAAATATTTATTTTTTTGATGAAATCAAAATGTCAGTCAGTTTAACTAATTCATTACCAAAGTTGAGTAAACAAGGCAAAGCCAGCGGAAACTGGCACTGAGATTTATTTTGCTGTGCAAAAGTTTTTTGTTTTTGTTTTTGAGTGTGAACTCTGTCCACTTGAACCTTGTGTTGATGGTTATGCATGAGACACTTCCTTTTCTTGCACAGTCATAAATCATTTTTACGTGACCACCTCCCGTCCTCTCTTCATCCGTCAGAATTAAACACGCTGTTTTTGTTACTGTGCCTTTACGGCTGATATATGTAAATGAGTTCTGTTTCTGACGGCCTTTTATTGTCCTTCATTTAAAAATCCATACGAGCTGAAACACCCCTCTATACTTTCTGAGAACTCTACCAGTGTGTTACTGTAAATTTACTGTAAATGGGACATTTTTACAAATGAGTTTCTGTGGGTGCTTTGAGGAATCAAGGTGTTCATTTGACTGAACAGGCTTAAATCACTTTGGTCAGGATATTGCAGGCAGTTTTGAAATGATTTAAGATGTTTGCAGTATAAAGCGAAGTGTGTAACACTTGCGATATGTAGCAATAGCAAATCTGGAGTTTTGACCAGAGAAACCATCTGTCCATTCAGCCGTCTTCACTGCAGTGAAGCTAGTATGTGAGTAATGAAGATGTGAGAGTGAGGAATTGAAGTGTGGGATGAGATGGACCTTTAGGGATTAACTGAAAAATAAAATACACTATATTACACCTGCTCTCCCGTTTCAAGGATATTAATGGAGATTTTGTTCCCCAGTTACTGCGGTTATGGCCTCTGTGAGGATGTGAGGATTTGACTGAGCATCAGTGAGGTCAGGTACTGATGTTGGATGGTCAGTTCTGAATCACTCCAACTCATCCCAGAGGTATTGGATGGAGTTCCATCACTTAAGAAAACACAAGTCCACTGCTCCGCGGCTCAGTGCTGGGGGGCTTTACTCCCCTCTAGCTGATGCCAAGTATTGAGCTAAGACTCTTGCTGCTGCTCCATAGCATCCTGATCAACTGGCAGTGTTTTACTCTGGAGATTATTCAAGCTGTGTGTTTGCCTGTCAGCAATCAATGAGTTTTAAAGTAGTTGAATTCACTAATTAGAAGAGGAGTCTGGGTACTTTTAAACATCTGGTGTATAATTAGGGAAATGATGATTGTTTTCATATAGCTAAAATTCTAAGTCCAGTTCATCTCTGTGAGCCACTTTCTGTTCGATTTCTTTCGATTGCACACTGTGACTAAACAGCTACGAACTGTGATCGATCCCAGGACATCTTCTCATAGAGTGCTTGTAGAGTAAGAACTGGAGCTCTAGCCAAGAGCATTCAAGAGTAAGTTGCACATAAAGGGCATCTGAGGTGTGTGCTTATCATCTGAAATGTGGGGAAAAAAACTTTAAAACTTTCACACTTTTATATCAAAAATAAGCCAAAGTTGCACTGAACTGGCTGGACTCCAGGTCCTCAGACAGAGTGAGATGAGCAGCAGTGAGCAGTGCTTTTTTAATGATTTTAATGACAGCCCCAGCTTTCTGTACTTACCTGATAGAAGTGGACCCCGGTGTGGTCTTCTGCTGTTGTAGCACATCCACCTCAAGATATCGATATTTTGATAAGATTTTGGGTTGAGGTTGAAGTTCAAAGTTAGAATTAAATTTTGGGTTGAAGTTTAGGTTTAGGGTGAGGATTAGGTTTTAGTTTGAAGTTGAGGTTTAGGGTGAGGATTAGGTTTTGGGTTGAGGTTGAAGTTCAAAATTAGAATTAAATTTTGGGTTGAAGTTGAGGTTTAGGGTGAGGATTAGGTTTTGGTTGAGGTTGAGGTTTAGAGTGAGGATTAGGTTTTGGGTTGAGGTTTAGGGTGAGGATTAGGTTTTGGGTTGAGGTTGAGTTCCAGAGTTGGTATTAAGTTTTGGGTTGAGGTTGAGGTTTAGGGTGAGGATTAGGTTTTGGGTTGAGGTTGAGGTTTAGGGTGATGATTAGGTTTTGGGTTGATGTTTGAGGTTTAGGGTGAGCATTAGGTTTTGGGTTGAGGTTGAGGGTGAGGATTAGGTTTTGGGTTGAGGTTGAGGTTTAGGGTGAGCATTAGGTTTTGGGTTGAGGTTGAGGTTTAGGGTGAGGATTAGGTTTTGGGTTGATGTTTGAGGTTTAGGGTGAGCATTAGGTTTTGGGTTGAGGTTGAGGGTGAGGATTAGGTTTTGGGTTGAGGTTGAGGTTTAGGGTGAGCATTAGGTTTTGGGTTGAGGTTGAGTTCCAGAGTTAATATTATGTTTTGGGTTGAGGTTGAGGTTTAGGGTGAGCATTAAGTTTTGGGTTGAGGTTGAGTTCCAGAGTTAATATTATGTTTTGGGTTGAGGTTGAGGTTTAGGGTGAGCATTAGGTTTTGGGTTGAGGTTGAGTTCCAGAGTTAATATTATGTTTTGGGTTGAGGTTGAGGTTTAGGGTGAGGATTAGGTTTTGTGTTGAGGTTTAGAGTTAGTATTAAGTTTTGGGTTGAGGTTTAGGGTGAGGATTAGGTTTTGTGTTGAGGTTTAGAGTTAGTATTAAGTTTTGGGTTGATGTTGAGGTTTAGGGTGAGGATAAGGTTTTGGGTTGAGGTTCAGGGTAAGAATTAGGGTGTTATGTTGAGGTTAGGGTCAGGATGAGAATTAGGATTATATTTTGGGTTACGGGTGAGGTTCAGGGTTAGGATGAGGGCCAGAATGCGGTTTAGGGTTAGGTTTTGAGTCCGTGTATTTTGCCTGATTGTAAGAGACTTTGGATAAAATGGATGGATGGATGGATGGCTGGATGGATGGATGACTGTAAATGTAGAGATCTGTGAGGACGTTATGAAAAAAGATCATGCTGGCCAATAGAAGCTCGGGTAGAACCGCCTGGCCAATCGCAGAACAGCACGCGCCGCATTTAATGCGGCGTTCGTGCAGCAGCTGGGCCAGTCGCGCGCACCATGCCACGCCAACCGGACACCTAGCACGGAGAACTCACGCGCAGCGGACGATGCTGTTGCACGCGGCGTACTTGGCGCACCTGGCGCACGTGAGCGTGGCGCACGGATGGACGTCGCGCGTGCAGCGTAATTATAACTACAATAACAACGTCCAGAACGCGTCCGCGCTGGATGCGGACGATCTGCTGCTGGAGGGGAACGGCTCGAGCCCGTTCGCGCTGGATGAGAGCGCGCTCGCGGATTGGCGCTCTCTGGCGCGCGGCAGGAAGCGCGAGGGCGCGGAGTCTCAGCACGCGGCCACGGTGAAGGCGCTGCTCGTGGTGGCTTATAGCGTCATCATCATCATCTCGCTGTTCGGAAACACGCTCGTGTGCCACGTGGTGATGAAAAACAAGCGCATGCACTCCGCCACGAGCCTCTTCATAGTGAACCTGGCCATAGCGGACATCCTGATCACCCTGCTCAACACACCCTTCACACTGGTGAGGAGTGAGAAATTAAGAGAGAGAGAGACAGAGAGAGAGAGATTGTTTATTAAAGAGAGAGAGAGAGAGAGAGAGAGACAGAGAGAGAGAGAGTGTTTATTAAAGAGAGAGAGAGAGAGAGACAGAGAGAGAGAGTGTTTATTAAAGAGAGAGAGAGAGAGAGAGAGCGTGTTTATTAAAGAGAGAGAGAGAGAGAGAGAGTGTTTATTAAAGAGAGAGAGAGAGAGAGTGTTTATTAAAGAGAGAGAGAGAGACAGAGAGAGAGAGAGAGTGTTTATTAAAGAGAGAGAGAGAGAGACAGAGAGAGAGAGAGAGTGTTTATTAAAGAGAGAGAGAGAGAGAGAGAGCGTGTTTATTAAAGAGAGAGAGAGAGAGAGAGAGTGTTTATTAAAGAGAGAGAGAGAGAGAGTGTTTATTAAAGAGAGAGAGAGAGACAGAGAGAGAGAGAGAGTGTTTATTAAAGAGAGAGAGAGAGAGACAGAGAGAGAGAGTGTTAAAGAAAGTGTGTCTGCGAGAGTTTTATCTGTATTCAAGAGCGATAGAGTGTGTGATTGTGTCTGTGTGTGTTTGAGAGAGTGAGTGTTTGTTTGAGAGTGTATGTGTGTGTGTGTTTAAGAGTGTGTTTGTGTTTGAGAAAGAGTGAGTGAGTGTTTAAGAGAGAGACAGTGAGTGTGTGTGTGTTTAAGAGTGTGTGTTTGAGAAAGAGAGTGGGTGAGTGTGTGTTTAAGAGAGAGACAGTGAGTGTGTGTGTGTTTAAGAGTGTGTGTTTGAGAAAGAGAGTGGGTGAGTGTGTGTTTAAGAGAGAGACAGTGTGTGTGTGTGTGTTTAAGAGTGTGTGTTTAAGAGTGTGTGTTTGAGAGTGTGTGTTTGAGAAAGAGAGTGGGTGAGTGTATGTTTAAGAGAGAGACAGTGAGTGTGTGTTTAAGAGAGTGTGTTTGTGTTTGAGAGAGAGAGAGTGTGTGTTTAAGAGTGTGTGTTTGTATTTGAGAGTGTGTGTTTGTGTTTGAGAGAGAGAGAGAGTGTGTGTGTGTTTAAGTGTGTGTGTGTGTGTGTTTAAGAGTGTGTGTTTGTGTTTGAGAGTGTGTGTTTGTGTTTGAGAGAGAGAGAGTGTGTGTGTGTTTGAGAGTGTGTGTATGTGTTTGAGAGAGAGAGAGAGTATGTGTTTAAGAGTGTGTGTTTGTGTTTGAGAGAGAGTGTGTTTGTGTTTAAGAATGTGTGTTTAAGAAAAAGAGTGTGTGTTTGAGAAAGAGAGTGAGTGTGTGTTTAAGAGTGTGTTTGTGTTTGAGAGTGTGAGTGTGTGTGGGTTAAGAGTGTGTGTCTGTGTTTAAGAGTTTGTGTTTGTGAAAGAGTGAGTGTGTGTGTGTTGGAGAAACAGTCACCGTGTGTGTTTGTGTTTGAGAGAGAGAAAGTGTGTGTGTGTGTTAGAGAGAGACTGTGTGTGTGTGTTTGAGAGAAAGAGTGTGTGTGTTTAAGAGAGAGACTGTGTGTGTGTCTTTAAGAGAGAGAGACTGTGTGTGTTTAAGAGAGAGAGACTGTGTGTTTGAGAGAGACGGTGTGTGTGTTTGAGAGAGACTGTGTGTGTTTAAGAGAGAGAGAGAGACTGTGTGTGTTTAAGAGAGAGACTGTGTGTGTTTAAGAGAGAGAGAGACTGTGTTTAAGAGAGAGAGAGACTGTGTGTGTGTGTTTAAGAGAGAGACAGTGTGTGTGTGTGTGTGTGTTTAAGAGTGTGTGTTTGAGAGTGTGTGTTTGAGAAAGAGAGTGGGTGAGTGTATGTTTAAGAGAGAGACAGTGAGTGTGTGTTTAAGAGAGTGTGTTTGTGTTTGAGAGAGAGAGAGTGTGTGTTTAAGAGTGTGTGTTTGTGTTTGAGAGTGTGTGTTTGTGTTTGAGAGAGAGAGAGAGTGTGTGTGTGTGTGTTTAAGTGTGTGTGTGTGTGTGTGTGTTTAAGAGTGTGTGTTTGTGTTTGAGAGTGTGTGTTTGTGTTTGAGAGAGAGAGAGTGTGTGTTTGTGTTTGAGAGAGAGAGAGAGTGTGTGTGTTTGAGAGTGTGTGTATGTGTTTGAGAGAGAGAGAGAGTATGTGTTTAAGAGTGTGTGTTTGTGTTTGAGAGAGAGTGTGTTTGTGTTTAAGAATGTGTGTTTAAGAAAAAGAGTGTGTGTTTGAGAAAGAGAGTGAGTGTGTGTTTAAGAGTGTGTTTGTGTTTGAGAGTGTGAGTGTGTGTGGGTTAAGAGTGTGTGTCTGTGTTTAAGAGTTTGTGTTTGTGAAAGAGTGAGTGTGTGTGTGTTGGAGAAACAGTCACCGTGTGTGTTTGTGTTTGAGAGAGAGAAAGTGTGTGTGTGTGTTAGAGAGAGACTGTGTGTGTGTGTTTGAGAGAAAGAGTGTGTGTGTTTAAGAGAGAGACTGTGTGTGTGTCTTTAAGAGAGAGAGACTGTGTTTAAGAGAGAGAGACTGTGTGTGTTTAAGAGAGAGAGACTGTGTGTTTGAGAGAGACGGTGTGTGTGTTTGAGAGAGACTGTGTGTGTTTAAGAGAGAGAGAGAGACTGTGTGTGTTTAAGAGAGAGACTGTGTGTGTTTAAGAGAGAGAGAGACTGTGTTTAAGAGAGAGAGAGACTGTGTGTGTGTGTTTAAGAGAGAGACAGTGTGTGTGTGTGTGTGTGTGTTTAAGAGTGTGTGTTTGAGAGTGTGTGTTTGAGAAAGAGAGTGGGTGAGTGTATGTTTAAGAGAGAGACAGTGAGTGTGTGTTTAAGAGAGTGTGTTTGTGTTTGAGAGAGAGAGAGTGTGTTTAAGAGTGTGTGTTTGTGTTTGAGAGTGTGTGTTTGTGTTTGAGAGAGAGAGAGAGTGTGTGTGTGTGTGTTTAAGTGTGTGTGTGTGTGTGTGTTTAAGAGTGTGTGTTTGTGTTTGAGAGTGTGTGTTTGTGTTTGAGAGAGAGAGAGTGTGTGTTTGTGTTTGAGAGAGAGAGAGAGAGTGTGTGTGTTTGAGAGTGTGTGTATGTGTTTGAGAGAGAGAGAGAGTATGTGTTTAAGAGTGTGTGTGTTTAAGAGTGTGTGTTTGTGTTTAAGAATGTGTGTTTAAGAAAAAGAGTGTGTGTTTGAGAAAGAGAGTGAGTGTGTGTTTAAGAGTGTGTTTGTGTTTGAGAGTGTGAGTGTGTGTGGGTTAAGAGTGTGTGTCTGTGTTTAAGAGTTTGTGTTTGTGAAAGAGTGAGTGTGTGCCTAAGAGTGTGTTTGTGTTGGAGAAACAGTCACCGTGTGTGTTTGTGTTTGAGAGAGAGAAAGAGTGTGTGTGTGTTAGAGAGAGACTGTGTGTGTGTGTGTTTGAGAGAAAGAGTGTGTGTGTTTAAGAGAGAGACTGTGTGTTTAAGAGAGAGAGACTGTGTGTGTTTAAGAGAGAGAGACTGTGTGTTTGAGAGAGACGGTGTGTGTGTTTGAGAGAGAGAGAGAGAGAGAGACTGTGTGTGTTTAAGAGAGAGACTGTGTGTGTTTAAGAGAGAGAGAGACTGTGTTTAAGAGAGAGAGACTGTGTGTGTGTGTTTAAGAGAGAGACTGTGTGTGTGTGTTTAAGAGAGAGACTGTGTGTGTGTGTTTAAGAGAGAGACTATGTGTGTGTGTTTAAGAGAGAGAGACTGTGTGTGTGTTTAAGAGAGAGAGAGACTGTGTGTGTGTTTAAGAGAGAGAGACTGTGTGTGTGTGTTTAAGAGAGAGAGACTGTGTGTGTGTGTTTAAGAGAGAGAGACTGTGTGTGTGTGTTTGAGAGAGAGAGACTGTGTGTGTGTTTGAGAGAGAGACTGTGTGTGTGTGTTTAAGAGAGAGAGAATGTGTGTGTGTTTGAGAGAGAGAGACTGTGTGTGTTTAAGAGAGAGAGACTGTGTGTGTGTGTATTTAAGAGAGAGAGACTGTGTGTGTGTGTTTAAGAGAGAGAGACTGTGTGTGTGTGTTTAAGAGAGAGATACTGTGTGTGTGTTTGAGAGAGAGAGACTTTGTGTGTTTAAGAGGGAGAGACTGTGTGTGTTTAAGAGAGAGAGACTTTGTGTGTTTAAGAGAGAGAGACTGTGTGTGTGTTTAAGAGAGAGAGACTGTGTGTGTTTAAGAGAGAGAGACTGTGTGTGTGTGTTTAAGAGAGAGAGACTGTGTGTGTGTTTAAAAGAGAGAGACTGTGTGTGTGTGTTTAAGAGAGAGAGACTTTGTGTGTTTAAGAGAGAGAGACTGTGTGTGTGTGTGTTTAAGAGAGAGAGACTGTGTATTTAAGAGAGAGACTGTGTGTGTGTGTTTAAGAGAGAGAGACTGTGTGTGTGTTTAAAAGAGAGAGACTGTGTGTGTGTGTTTAAGAGAGAGAGACTGTGTGTGTGTTTAAAAGAGAGAGACTGTGTGTGTGTTTAAGAGAGAGAGACTGTGTGTTTAAGAGAGAGAGACTGTGTGTGTGTTTGAGAGAGAGAGACTGTGTGTGTGTGTGTTTAAGCGAGAGAGACTGTGTGTGTTTAAAAGAGAGAGGCTGTGTGTGTGTTTAAGAGAGAGAGACTGTGTGTGTGTTTAAGAGAGAGAGACTGTGTGTGTGTGTTTAAGAGAGAGAGACTGTGTGTGTATTTAATAGAGAGAGACTGTGTGTGTGTTTAAGAGAGAGAGACTGTGTGTGTGTTTGAGAGAGAGAGACTGTGTGTGTGTGTTTGAGAGAGAGAGACTGTGTTTGTGTTTAAGAGAGAGACTGTGTGTGTGTTTAAGAGACAGAGACTGTGTGTGTGTTTGAGAGATACTGTTTGTGTGTTTGTGTGTGTGTGTGTGTGTGTGTGTGTGTTTGAGAGAGGCTGTTTGTGTGTGTGTGTGTGTGTGTGTGTGTGTTTGAGAGAGAGAGAGAGAGAGAGAGAGACAGACAATCAGTTGTGTCAGTCCTGCTGTGGCCAGATCGCCACAGGACGATGATGGCGCGAGCCTGCTGTGGTTGTGGGGTTGTTTAGCTGTTCTGGTAGAAAAAGAGGATAAACCTTTTCTGAATATCTGCAGGATCCCGTTTTTACATGCTTTCATTATCAGAGCAGTTTGTTGAGAAACTCAGATTTCTTTACAGTGGTGGTGACACTTGGGTCATGATGTTTACACAAAGCTAGCCAGTTTATTTATTATTTTAGTGTCAAAACTGACCAGTCAACCTACTGAGGAACCTACAGTGTCTTCTGGGGTTTTATATATAATGCTGATGATGGGAAAGAAGTGGAACATCTGAAAAAGTAACTTTTACTGAGGACTTTGCCTTAGAAGACCCTGCATGTATCTCTCCACCATGAATAGATTTTTAAAAATACATTCTAGGCCAAAATTTTATCTCAAAAACAGTGTTTGTGGCATCAGGCAGGGCATTTAGGAGCATTTCAATGCATTTTTTTTTTTTGTGGGAGCTTTTAGAGGCATTAAACTCTTCAGGCGTCCCACCACTGTGACTGTTCTGACTCTAGAGCAGAACCGCTCTGAGTCACTTTACTTTTAAATACTGAATGAAGCAGGAATGTATGCAAAGTGGTGAAATTCCCTTTTAACCCTTGTGTGGTAAGGAAAATAATGTGATTTATTATCATTTCATCCTCAGATTCTTGGTCTTTGCTCATTTTCTGGGAAGAACATATAAAATAACCCATTTTCAGGGTCTTCACTCTGTTCACCCCATGCACACTTATATTACACATCTGGTGTTGGGCTGAACCTGCGGTGAGTAAAAGTGTGGAGGTGCTGTGTCCTTCACTCTGTTCTCCTCCTACATGGCCTGCTGTTAGTGTGTGTGTGTGGATATGGACAGGCTGCTGACTGGCTACAGCTGCTAAAGGAGAACTCTACATTAGACACTTATAATATTTTAAACATCTGGTATTTTTATGTAAATTATGGCTGTATTGATTTAAAAACAATGATGTGGTGGGTCCACCAAATCACTGAGTTGTGTACTTTTTTTGCCCAGTCCCATTTTACCCCTCGTCCCTACCGGTCAGCCCTACCCCTCTGTTTTGCATGTTTAATGGGGAATCTCTTCATATTCTTCAGCTTCAGCTTCACTGAAGAATTGGGGGGTGATAATAAATAACTGCCCCCCCCCTTTGAAGGCGTATGATCCCGAAATGTAACTAAAGTCCAGCAGTGAGGAGCTGAACTTTCCCCGCCTCTGCTGTCACCTACAGAGCGGTGCTAGTAGCTGTTAATGAACTGATGCTCTTTTATTAGAGGGTCTCATTTCAGAGGAAGATCTCAACCACTGCCCTGCAGCTCAGTTCTAGGAGACCCTTGCAAACAAGGGGTTCTTAAAGTTAAGAAATGGGATCGGGTCTTAATCTAAAAAACAAAAACTAAGTCAAAATAATGTTCTGTCTGTGAGCCAATCAGCACTTTGCATACACACAAGAGGACCAATCAGGTTCTGCTTCTTTGTCATGTTGCTGTTCTGCCCAGTGACTGCGGGAAAAGTTTATAAAGCTTTATGAAACATGAAGATATGTTATAAAAGGTTAAGACTTAAAGGTAATTAAGTAGTAAACATTTGAATTGATCGGCTCTTAATTACAACATAAACATTTTCATTCATTCATTAATTGTTTCTTTTTCTTTTCTCTCCCATAATTAAAGTATTTTGGCTCATTAGAGTCTGATTTGTAATATAAAACAAAACCTCACACTGCCTTTAGACTGACCGGCTACGCTGACCGGCTACACTGACCGGCTATGACAGTGTGACAGATTTCTGTCTGACGAAAGGAAACTTAAACTAATGGTTCCTAAAACTGACCTCTGCACTGAACAACAAATGTAGAGCTGACCTTTATACTTAATCTGCAAAACTTTTTTGCATGAGAAAATATTATTTACCCTAAAACAGGAAAGAATGGAGCCCTTTCGTTTATACACCCTGTATAAATGAAAATAATGCATGGCCAAACCTTACTAAAGAGTGGGAATGAAATATTAAGTCATGACCACAACTTAGTAAGGCAGGGTAACAAGGTCATGCCTGACTAAGTCATGGCCTTGTGTTAGGATTTCATCCCCATGCCTTACTAAGTCATGGCCATGACTTAGTTATCTTGTTCCCAGGCCATGCATTATTTTTATTTATACAGGATGACACCAGCGGGGCTTCATAGGAAAGACAAGCCCTTAAAGATAAATAAAAAAATAAAATGTAATTAAAATGCCATAGAAAACATTACATTGAACTTCCTGGGGCATGCAGACATTGGTAACACTAATTTAAAGCTTTCTAAACAAAATATGAGTATATGCTGTTTGTGTTCCTTGAAAATCGTTGCTTCTTTTCTTGTTTCGCCAGACAGAACCTTATAACTCCAAGCAGAAAGCGAGTTCTCAGGATTAGTCGACCTGTTCCACCAAACCCATTCACAGAACTGAAGGGGTTGATGTCCTACATTCAGAGCACATTTAGTGTGTCTGTGATTTCCAGGTGAGGGCGTAGGAGCTGCCCCTGGTGGAGGAGTTTAAGTATCTGGGGTCTTGTTCATAGTGATGGGAAGTGGAATGATAAGATCGGTGGCAGCAGTAATGGGGTCACTGTACCGGACTGTAGTGGTGAAGAGGGAGCTGAGCCATAAGGTGAAGCTCTCTGTTTACTGGTCGGTCTACATTCTGACCCTCACCTGTGGTCATGAGCTGTGGGAAATTGAGGATAGAAGCAGCAGAAATGAGCTTCTCTGCAGGGTGGTGGGCTGCGCTCTACTGACGGTGAGGAGCTTGGACATCCAGAAGGAGCTCAAAGTAGATCCGAGTGTCTGATCAGGATGCCCCCTGGACGGCCCCCGTTGGGGTGTACCAGGCACGGCCTAATGGGACAAGACTCTGAGGTCATCCTAGGACCCACTGGAGGGATTATAACTCCAAGTAGGCCTGGAAGCGACTCCCCGGAATGAGCTGGCGGAAACTGTGGCGGAAAGGGCGGGTGGGATTCTGTGGTCTCCCAGCTGCTACCGTGACCCAATCTGGACTAAGCAGTTAAAGATGACGAATGAGAGACCACCATCAGTTTGATGTTATGCTAAGCATGTTTTTCTCTGAAGCAGTGATTTGATGTTTATCAGTGATTTGATGTTTTGTTCAAATGCTTGAAGGACATGGACAGTAACTGCTGTTTTGCTCTGCAGGTGCGTTTTGTTAACAGTACTTGGGTGTTCGGCAGAGGAATGTGCCACATTAGCCGCTTTGTGCAGTACTGCTCCCTTCATGTGTCCACTCTGACGCTGACCGCTATCGCGCTGGACAGGCGACAGGTAAAGAACTTTCATAGCTATGGATCAATTTATTTGGAGAGATGAATCTTCATCTTAATTTAATGTCAGTGTTTTTTTCCAGCTAGTAGCAGTCGTAATTCTGTTGACAGTGCAGATTCTAAACTTTCAGTCTGTACTACTCAGTCTGCGTTTGTAAGATGAAGAGGAAATATTTTATTATTAAGTTATTATTGTACGCATGGTCTTGTTTTACAGAGCAAAATACCTTCATTTACATTTTTTGCCATTCATTTTGTTTGTTACACTGTTATTAATGTGTAATTACATAGTTACATAGTAGATTGGGTCATTCTCTGTTTGGACTTCAGGTGGCTATATTTTTAAATTGAATGAAATTTCTTTCTTGCCAAAACTAAATAATCTGAATATGTCCATTAACATCTCCTATTATTAAATATGCAGAAAGGTGAGCTTAATTCAAACATGCTTTACAGTCACTAGTGTTGCATCAGTATGGTGTAACACCAGTGAAGGTGACTCCAGTGACATTGAACTGACTTGTGGTTGGTCAGGTGACCTTGTGAAATATTTTAAAGCAGTAATAAAACTGATATTTGTGGCATTATTTTGACAAAACCTTTATTACCCGGCCATTAAAACACAAAACACTGGTGAAATATAGAAGTTGAGCTGCTTGATAAACAACATTTTTAATAAATTAATGAAATATAGTGAGTGAGTATGACTCGCCTTCTCAGGCCTCGAGATGCTTCCAATCTGATGAGCCTCGACCAAAAGAAGCAGTTTAATGTTTTTTAAACATAGTATAATGTTAATGAGATGAAAAGTAAACACAAATCTGTTTTATACAAATTACTGAGTTAAACCTCTTAAAAATATTGTTTAATATTAAAATTGGTTTGAAAATTGGTTTTACAGCTGTTTTACAGATGTAGAGCGACTATGAAACAGTGTTGTTTAATCTTAGGTCATTATGTAATTCTGACTTTTGTTAAATTAGCTGTGCCTAATATTTTAAGCATCTTTTTAAGCCCTGAAACCTGAATGAACAGTAACATCAATTATAAATTTATATTCTCTTTTACTTAGATCAGAATCAGGTTCTTTCCACAGAACCTCCCTCCTTTTCTGAGCTGTAATATGTAATAAAAAACTGTTTCAAAGCCTCCACAACACGACGGATCTACTGAGGGATGAACTTCACTGGACTATAGATGTGCTGCACATTGAGCTGGGCAATATGGTGATTTATCATTGAGCTAAATGACATCACAGTAGGCTTTTCTGAGCGTATCAACTGTACCTAAAACCAGTTGGATTATAAAGAGAGTATATTTGGCCGTTTCACCGGATTTAGCGCGGCACAAAATGTGAAAATTTTAGTCTAAATTGTTGTATCATTCGTAGTTTATGACAGTAGCTTTTAAATGTGGGACTAATCTGTCTTTTCCAGTTTATCAGGTGTCATAAAATATATACTGCATATCAAGAAAACTTCTTTAAGTATCATGATCCGACTTTTTTGCCATATCGCCCAGCCCTGTTACTAAATAAATCAGTGAATGGATTCTGTTGATTTACTGTGTGAAGTGCAGTCTGGGATGTCAGTAGGAGCTCAACTCCCACAGCTCATGGATTCACTGCAAACTGACTTGTTTATATATATATGTTTTATTATTATATTATTATTTCTAATGTTTAAATAGGCCATAGATCCCGTGTAAAGTCACTTATCTATTTACTTATTTGATCATAAACGCTTTTTATAAAGACACTTAGAATGCTAAAACAGGCACTACGAACTGAACAACTTATTATTTATTTATTATTGTTGTTGTTGTTGTTGTTGTTATTATTATTATGTCATTCAGAAGCTCCACAATTTCCCTCTGGGATCAGTAAAGTTCCATCCATCCATCCATCCATCCATCCATCCATCCATCCATCCATCCATCCATCCATCCATCCATCCATCCATCCATCCATCCATCCGAGATCAGACTCTGCCTGAGAAGCTGAAGGTTATTGTGTAGTGTAGTGGGTAACACCTCTGACTTCTATGCTGTAGACTGGGGTTCAATCCCCACCTGGGAAAACACCCTATACTATACCAATAAGAGTCCTTGGGCAAGACTCCTCACACCACATTCGCCTACCTGTGGTCAAGTTGTGAGTCGCTCTGGATAAGAGCGTCTGCCAAGTGCCGTGAATGTTACTGGGAGCTTTCCAGCACTGTGGTGCTGAAATTAGATTAAACCTTTATTTTACCAGGTAAAATGTTTGAGAACCAGTTCTCATTTACAAACATGACCTGGCCGAAAGGCCCCAATAAAAATAGGTCCACGGCACATAAAAACAGATACATACAAAAACAAGTATACATACCAAAAGTAAAACATAACAGAACAAACAAAAAAATACAGATTTACATAAAACAAACCAAAAAATATGAAAAAAGCAGGAGTAAGGATAGAGAAAAATGAGTATGTATGAGTATATGCATTATTTTTATCCATGATTATTAACAAGAGCAACAGTCTACTATTGTATGTTTAATTGTATGCTTGAAAGTGGTAAGAGGTGTTAAAATTGCAAGTTTAAGGGTGGTTTGTAAAGTATTCCAATCATTTGCTGCTGAAAAACGAAAGGAATTGCAGCCAAAGGTACTGCAGGTTTTGGGAATGGTGAGCTTGATGTATTCACTTGACCTTGTGCGATATTTATTATTGGCTACGTGAAGAAGAGACGACAGATATGGTGGTGTTATGGCCAAGATCGTCTTGTAGATGAAGTGAAACCAATGATGGAGCCGCCGAGTATGAAGTGAAGGCAAGCCCACCAGTTTATAGAGATCACAGTGATGAGTATTGAAAGGTGCATTAGTGGCAAAGCGGATGGCAGAATGATAAAGTGTGTCTAGTTTTCGAAGAACAGTGCATGATGCCATTTTATAGATGATGTCACCATAGTCCAAAATTGGAAGTATTGTCATTTTAACAAGAGTAAGCTTGGCTGCATAAGTAAAAGAGGCTTTATTACGAAAAAGAAAAGCTAGTCTAGCTTTGACTTTCTTCTGGAGGTTATTGATATGTGTGGAGAAAGACAGAGACGAGTCCAACCAGATGCCTAAATATTTGTAAGATTGAACAAATTCCAAAGTAATGCCATTAGCACAGCTGATCTTGGGGGGGTTAGCAGCATCTTTTTTTCGACTAAAGATAATGCATTTGGTCTTATTAGTATTAAGGCGGAGATGAAGGTTATGAAAGGACTGCTCTACTGAGGTGAGACTCAATTGAAGTGTAGATGCTGCAGAATGAAGTGATGGGCCAACTGAATAAAGTATGGTGTCATCAGCGTATAGATAGATTTTAGAGTTACCAGCAACTTTGGCTACATCATTAATGTAGATGGAAAACAAAGTTGGTCCCAAGATGGAGCCCTGAGGCACACCTTTGGAGATGGTTAATGGTTCTGACACTATGTTTTCTGTTTTCAGCTGCTGGACACGTTCAGATAAATAGCTGGCAAACCAATCACAGCAAGTAGTAGACAGACCAATGCTGGAAAGTCGACGTAGAAGGATCCTATGATCAACTGAATCAAAGGCTTTGGCCAGGTCAATAAAAGCAGCTATACAGGCCTTTTTGCTGTCCAATGCTGTAATAATGTCATCAAGGACCTTTGTAATAGCAGTCAAGCATCCATGACCAGCATGAAAACCAGATTGAACGTCAGATAGGATATCATTTGAATCAAGAAAATGGGTTAGCTGTTTATAAACCAACCTCTCCAAGATTTTCGCTAAGCATGGTAAAATAGAAATAGGTCGATAACAGTCGGGGTCTGAAACAGAGCCACCTTTAAAAAGGGGAAAAATCATGGCTGATTTCCAGTCAGAGGGAAAAACAGAGAGCTGTAGAGACAAGTTAAATATTTTTGTAATGGGAGCAGCAATGATGTGAGCAGATGCTTTTAAAAACATGGGATCGAGTCCGTCAAAGCCAGCCGATTTATTTGGGTTTAATTTAGTGAGTTCATCCCGCACCTCTAATATAGAAATGGGTTTGAAAGAGAAACCAGCATTGCTGGAGCAGGAAGGCTGAGCAACTGACAAAGCAGCGACTGGGTCGGGGAGAGTAAAAGGTTTGGTTGAATTAATAAAATAATGGTTAAGAAGTGAAGCCATACGAGGCTTATCACTAACAACAACATTATTGAATACCATGGACATTGGCAAGTGGGGGGAAACAAGTTTGTTTTCCATAGACTTTACTGTTTTCCAGAACTTCCTTGCGTCAGAGCCACAAGTAGAAAATTTCTCCTTAAAATGGGAAATTTTTGCATTCCTGATTGCTCGTGTTGCTTTATTCCGACATTGCCTGAAGGCAAGCCAATCAGCAGGAGATTGAGAGGAACGGGCTTTTTGCCAAAGGATGTTCTTTTTATGGATTAACTTTGCCAGGTCATTGGAAAACCAGGGACTATAACGATTTTTAGTCCTAAATCTTTTCATAGGAGCGTGTTTATCTATGAGCAGACTAAATTTACTCTTAAAAAAAGACCAGGCATCATCTAAGGAATGCATAGAATTGATTGTTTCCCAAGGCACTGCCGCAACATCTAGAAGAAAGGAATGCATATCCAGCTTCCTCAATGAGCGCTTTGTCAGGATCAACGGTGAACGTTTGACAGAACAGCCCGATCGTATACAAGCAATAGCACAATGATCACTTATTTGGCCGAAAACTCCAGCTTGATAGTTAGAAGGGGTATTAGTGAGAATGAGATCTATAAGTGTAGAGGAAGAATGAGATTTAAGGTTTGGTCTGGTAGGCTCAGATATAATTTGGAAGAGATTTAAAGCATCAAATTGCTGCTGAACTATTTCAGGGGGATTGATCATATCCCAATTTAAATCACCCAGAAGAACAAATTCAGAGGTGATAAAGGGTGCTAGGAGTTCACTAAGGGCTGTTAGTGAAGAGGCTGGAGCAGAGGGTGTTCTGTAGCAGACAGCGACAGTAAGAAAGAAACATGTTGAGAGTTTGAGCTTTATCACCAGCAACTCAAATTGCTTGGGGACTGACTTAGAAAGAGCAACAGTGCAATGCAGATGGTCTTTAACATACATAGCTACACCACCGCCCCTGGTGGCTCTATCCTGACGGAATACATTAAAGCCTGGCATCGAGATATCAAGATCAGTATTACTTTTCTTGAGCCATGATTCAGAGATAGCTAAAACATTGGGGTTAGAAGTATGTACCAACGTTTTTAAATTATCAAAGTGCCTTGGATTTAACAGACTACAGATGTTCAAATGTAGAAAACCCAATGATTTACAATCACAGAATTGCAATTGAGATGAGGTGAGGTCAACTGAAGCAGGTCCAGGATTTGGATGGACATTACCAGAGATAAGTAACATAAGAATAATTAATATACGCTTGAGAGCAGTATCAAAATAATCCATTTGATTATCTTTCACAGAAAGTGTGTCCACATGTAAACAGTGAGAACCAAACAGCTGCTCCAGTAACATAAGTGAGTAGAGTTGAGTAAGATGAGAAACCTGAATGAAAGGAGGTCCTACAATTTTGGTGATCCAGTAGGATGAAACATCTCTGGGGAGTAAACTGAAATCCAGTGTACTGCTGCCATGAGATACAACCACATCTCCAAATAAATGCCTACTGAGAGGCTTGGGAGCATGAGACTGAGAATGTAACCAAATGACAAACAACAATGTACAACAAACCAATGGGATTTTTAACAGGAAATGCATGATAGGCTAGGTGTTACAGCAAATACAATAAAGAGACTATAATAAGAGGAAAAGCAGAATGAAGTAACAAGACCAGGCAGTACCGGGTAGAAGGCAGGCCAATGTTCAGTAGCTGGTGGTGTTAGCAGTTCTTCCAGGTAGAGTGAGAATCTCAGTAGCTGGGGGTGTTAGCAGTTCCTCCAGGTAGAATGAGGAGCTAAATAGCTGGTGGTGTTAGCAGTTCTTCCAGGTAGAATGAGGAGCTCAGTAGCTGGTGGTGTTAGCAGTTCTTCCAGGTAGAGTGAGAATCTCAGTAGCTGGTGGTGTTAGCAGTTCCTCCAGGTAGAATGAGGAGCTCAGTAGCTGGTGGTGTTAGCAGTTCTTCCAGGTAGAATGAGAAGCTCAGTAGCTGGTGGTGTTAGCAGTTCTTCCAGGTAGAATGAGGAGCTCAGTAGCTGGTGGTGTTAGCAGTTCCTCCAGGTAGAATGAGGAGTTCAGTAGCTGGTGGTGTTAGCAGTTCTTCCAGGTAGAATGAGAAATTACTCACCAGCTTTTGTTTGGGCAACAGTGACCTCTTAACTCTGAGACTGTCTGTCTCGTGAGATTATCACTGAGCTCAGATGTCTGTACATGTAACAGTTGTCAATATTTGATCCAGCTGTCCCTCCTCAGATGTGCAGTCATTAGGTTTTAGCAGGGTTTATTATGCTGGTTTATAGTTGATGAATAGTTACCAGTTGGTGTGTAAAGGTTGTGCAACCTTCCTATGAAAGAGAGCATTTAGGCTGCTTTTCCATTGCATGGTACCAGCTCAGTCTGGTTCCATTGACCTGCATTGAAAGTAAAGTATGTTTGTTTCTTATCCTGTGAAGTTACCATTTTGGAGATACGAGGTTTTGTGTTTTGTGACACCAGCGATATGATAACGTTTAGCTTCTGGATTAGCACAGCCTCTTGCGTCACCCTTGAAGAGCCAGAGTCATCTTGTCATCTGAACTCTGATGTCATTTTTCCCAGCATCTTCTGTTTTTGTCAGCAGTCTCCTCTGAACAAATGTTGTTTCGTTTACATCACAGTTTCATACTTACGCATTTCATTTTCTTTCAACTTTGCACATAAAACTGTACTTTTTACTACTATTATTACTATTATATTATTACTTACTATTTTTAGTGTTTTTAGTGTTATTCTTATATTTTCTGCTATTTTTCTACTTTTCTATTTTTTTATTCTAAGATTGCATTAAGATTATATTTGGTGATTGGAGGAACAGCAAAGTAAGAATTTCATTGTACAGTGTAACTGCCTGCTCTGCTGTGCACATGACAATAAAACTCTTGAATCTTGTCAGTTCTGTAAAGAGTGGCTGACCACAGATTACAGTAAAACAGAGCAGCAGAAATTCCAGCAGGTCTAGACCTGACAGGGAGACTAACCAAATGCTCCACTATACAAGTTTTTAGCCTAGACTTAAAGGCTGAGTCTGAGTCCCGAACATTAACAGGAAGGTTATTCCAGAGCTGGGGGGCTTTGTATGAGAAGCTCTCCCCCTGATGGAGCTTTATTAATTCTAGGTTCCAGTAGTGAGCAGCACCTTGTGATCTAAGTAGGTGTGATGGTTCACAGTGGGAGAGAAGGTCACTCAGGTACTGTTTAGAGTCCGTTTAGAGCTTTATAGGTCAGTAATAGGATTTTATAATCAATGTGATTATAGAGATATCTGCAGGGGGAAATGAAGGGGCTGGTACCAAAAGTGTGTAGATTCAAGTTGAGTTGAGTCGAATTGACTTGATTTGTACCATTTGATGGAAGAGCGATACATTTTTAGTCAAATAAAGTTATTAAGTTTTAGGAGATATATCTATGGAGATAAAATATAATTGACTTACAAATACAGTGAAATGAGTAACAACTGTGCAAAACCTGGTAGACACCAAAACATTCGCCATCAGACAAACTTAAAGCTTTCATCTTTGAGAGATGAAACACGACACCACAGGTGTTTCTGTCCATCCTTCCACTGCCAGAAGATGACTCAGCGCTATGGGTCTGAAAGGATGCGTAGCTGTTCAAGAGTTAAAAAAATGCTATAAAAAAAGAAGAACAATGGCAAATCAAACAAAGAAGCTACTTGCTCTCTTTCTCAGTACAACGGTGTGTTCTTACAAGAAGCAAGAAGCAGAAAATGCACCCAACTGCTGACTGAATTTTGAAGTTGTGGAGGAACATCCCTGAAAGAATCAGCTCTGAAAGAATGTGAGCTGTAATAAAGGCAAAGAGTCGACACACACACTGATTACAAATGGAATCGATGAATGAATGCTGGTGCTTTATTGTGTGAAATATGTCAGCAGGAGGTAAAATAGGCCATCGATTCATTTACTGTGAAAGAGTCAGACGCTCACAGAGCAGACTGTGTTCAAAAACGTTCAATAAGGGCAAATCCAGAATTGTGATAGGCCGATACACTGGCAAACAGGGCAATAAAGGCTAGGCTAAAATACAGGCTCAAATATGCATATCGCTGTTGTCAGAACAAAACCTTGTATCTCCAAAATGGTCAATTTACAGGAAAAGGAAAAAAATCTACTTTACATTTAATGTAAGTCAAGGGAACCAGACTTTTTTCCAAGTCATTTTGGGCTGTTTCCTTTAGTCCATTCATCACGGAATTTACACACAATGTAAAGGGTAACAGATATTTTCAAATCCTGTCAAAAACTGAAAACGTCAGAAATGGAGATACAAGGTTTTCTTTCAACAACAGTGATAAATATTCATCACAACAGGTGTCAACAATAAATAATCAGGTGAACTGATGAGTGGTTGAGAATTTGTGGTCATATAAAGGGAATTGGGGTCCTGGAGTGTTAGTGGGAGGTGTTATTTATTCTTGGTGTTATTACTATTATTATTATTTTTTATTATTATGACATTTAGAACATTAAAGTAGGTCAATGATCCATTGTAAACTGTCTTACTTGCTTATTTGATCAATAACATTATTTATAATAACCGTTAGAAGGTTAAAACTTTCCAAGTGGACCGACCTACTTATCTATTATTAATATTATTATTATTATTATTATTATTATTATTATTATATTGCTATTTAGAATGACATTCAGAAGCTCAGACTCTACCTAAGAAACTGAAGGCAGCTAAAATGACTCACCAGCGTTTGTTAGGTTGAAACTTTGGTAAAATATTAAAAATAAAATGAATAACTATGAAAAATGATACAGTATGGTAGTCTCAGATTTTTTGCACAGAGCTATAATATATATATCCTTATTAACAATTCTAGCTTTAAGTGGCTAAATCAAAACATTCATAAAGTTAAATTTTAAGTCATTTATAAACATGAATTTGATATGTATGATATTTTAATCCAGTTGTACAACAGCAAAGAAAACAACTGCACCTGATCAACCTTAAAAGGGGCTTTCAGCTCTAAAGATGCTTGAAATCAAAACAATAAAAACTCTTTTTCATGCTATCTAGAACCCTTTTCAAAAATGTTCTATATAGAAGCATATATATGTCACGATTGGCCCCTCCCAGTCCTGTCCATGTGCTTTTTGTTTTAGTTTTTTCGTCCATGTGCTTTTTTGTCCAGCCCCCTTGTTTTGTGACTCCACCCCTGATTGTTGCCACCTGTTCTCCGCCTGTCCCTCCTTATCCATGTGTTTTATAAGCCCCGTGTTTGCCCTGGTCTGTGTTGGTCTTTGTTTGATGTTTGAGTTGTTTGTAAGCCTGTTCTGACGTGCTGTTTGTATAGATTGGATTTGTTTGTATTTCATCATGTCTGTCCCTCAATCTATCCATGCTGGCTATATGAACCTGGACTGTCATGACCACGATCCTGGATTTGCCCTTAATAAAAGTCGCTTATCTCAGCGTATGTGTCCGCCCTTCTCGCTCCCCGGCGTTATAATATAGAACATTCTTCATGAATCTGAAGAGCCATTTAATCTGGCAAAGGGTTATTTGAGTGTTCGTGGTTCTATATTGAACCATTTTCTTTACTAAGGAACCCTTGAAGAAGCACATTTTTAAGAGTGTATGACATGGTGGTTAATAAAAAAGATTAAAAGAGAAAAAAAAACATAAGCAATGAAGGAAATGAAGCTTCCAGACAGTGACTGATAACGGCGTAGCCATACCAACATCAACTTTCCCCAATCTACAGACTTTTTTCTACTTTTTAAGCTTTTGTTTTCTGGCAGAAGTCAGACTCTCTTTTGTGAGGTGTGCGATTAAGAGTTACAGTCAAACTGGAGGGACTACACTACTGCAGGGATGAGTGTCATCAGTTTGCATGAATAAGAATGTGCTGATCAGTCAAACATTGGCATTTGCTGAAGTCCAGTACTGCAGCTTGGGGCTAAAATAGGCATCAGAACACTTAAACAACATGAGCATGTGTTGGCCAAATTAGACGAGCCATTAAATATGCAGAAAGATTTCAGTTTACTTGCACACTCTGCCCTGCAACTCAGACATCCAGCTCTGTCAACAAGCTGCTCTATAAAGCCCAGTTTCACCAGTATACAATTGTAGAGCTGTTCCTTATTAAAGCTGGCACTGCACACAAGCTTTTTCTTGTAACCGATTCGTAAATAAAGTAATTAAAGCCATGCTCTACAGTGATTTTACTCCAGTTAGCCTAAGAGATGTTTTTAAAGCTCTAGCTGTCTAGCTTGCTTTCTGGTCACGCGCAACTAAAACGAGTTTGCATGTGTTGCAGTGCCTACATTGTTAGAAGTAAAGGTTCTGTTCAGGTACATTTTTCGTTCATCGAGGTACAAACAGTGTAAATGTTCCCTCAAAGCTCCAGCAGTGGGTTTAAGGTCTGATTGTGAAGCTTAAATGAGTTTTTCCTGGTGAAAAGTTGGTATTTGTTCCTCTTCATAACCGAATGTTTTAAAACAGAGCAGTAGAATAAAAGCCTGGAGGCGAAGCGGGGTGTGTGGAGTACAGCTCAGAACAGATCATTTCAGTGGATTATGGTTCAGTTATGTTTGCTGACTAATGGTAGTTGTAAGGATGCAGCCAGCCCCGCCTGCTGCCAGCAGAGGGCGATGGCAGCGAGGAGCCACGGACTAATCATGCTAACCTGACACACCTGTGGCCTCCCCTACTTAAAGCTGTGGCAAACAGCAATGTTTGTCACACCTTTGTAGAGGGGTGACCAGTACGGTACTTTAGTCCAAGAAAAGAAAAGCAAAACCAAAAAGAGAGAAGAGGGCTGAGAAGAGAGTAGCTGCTCCCAAATTACTCATAAAAGGGGGGAAAAAAAGAGAAAAGAGGCCAAGCCCTACAAAAGGTGAAGGGAAGCATAAAGCCTCCCCGTCATAATCACGGTGGCAGTGTCTTTTGTGTTCTCATTATCTTTTTTTTCTCCGTTCTAACTCAGCCTTTGTCTGAGCACGCTGCTTTCCTTTGTTCTAGGTTCTTGCCCTTTTTTTTTTCTTTCCCTTCTTTGAAGGGTTTCAACCAGGGTTTCCTGTGTGTCCTGGTGGCACAGCGGTAACGTCACGGACCGCCGATCGGTACAGCAGCGGTTCGAACCCGGCTCTGGGTTACCTGATTTGCAACATCAGAAACGCTTGCTCCTTTGCCCCCATAAATCTCCTTACTTTCTTTTCAGTTCTGCACTTGGGTCCGCCTCCCTGCTGTCCCGTAACAGATGGACCCTTGAGGGAACCACCCCGGTGACCTTTATTTCTGAGAGTGTATGTAAAAGAGCTGCTGAAGAAAACTCCAAATCTGATTGGTTTGAGGGATAACAGATCCCTACCCGACTCAATCCAACACAGGGAACACAAAAGGGCGAATCACATTGGGCCTTGTTTATCAACCGTTGCTAAGAAAAAAACTTCCTCTTAAAACACAATTAAGCAGTTTTCGCAAAGATTCTGACTCACACGCATCTTAGCAACTCCCTGGGATATTATAACAATTATTTTAAGACCTTAGCAACCACCTGGGAAAGTCTAACAATGACATCTTAGCAAATGATTGAGATAACGGCCAAGCAACGTCTCATCAACCACCTGAAATGAAATAGCAGCCATCTAAAGATACCCTAGCAACCACCTGCTGTTTAAACAACCCAACAACAACAACCAAACAAAACTAACACTGGCTTAAACAGAGCATGAACAGCCTCCAGCCTTCCATCATTCAGTGTTATTTAACCCAGTTATTTAACAGTCTACAGCCGCTTCACTATCTCAGTGTTATTAGCTAGCTTTGTCACACCAACTAAAAGTTCATTCACAAACTTTCTTCCAGTGGTTTATATAGAAGCTCTCATGCATTAAATGCAGCTCCATACAGTAACTCTGTGTTTCAGAGTGACTACATGTGAAATAGTGAACTGTAGAAAACTGCTTGGGTGTCCTGCACAATGGTGGTGGTTCTAACCATCATTGGTTGTGCAACCTACCAACAGTAGCCATGAAGGAATGCATTTGTGGGCGGAGCATGTATGGCTCATTTGCAATGTGTGTATATGTCTAACTGCTGACCGTTGCATGTGTGCAGGTCATACTTCACCCTCTGAAGCCACGGATGTGCACAGGCCAGGGTGTGGTGTGCATCGTCTTCATCTGGCTGATGGCCACCTGCTTCTCGCTGCCTCACGCCATCTTCCAGAAGCTGTTCACCTTTGTGTACAGGTACATCACATGTTCAGGTGTGTGCATGGTGGTGTGGGTGCGCATGCCTGCGCGAGTGAATTCCCCAAACTATCCATCTGTTTGCATGAGACATCACAAATAGCAACCAATACTGGCTCTATCAATAATCATAGATGCCTTGCTGAGCAGAGGGGGTTTCAGAATGGGCTGAAAGCAGTGAAGAGCGTGCTGTGTTATTCATAGGAGAAGAAAAGTGTTCGTTTTATTAGGCCAGTAGTTATAGAGAGCTAGAGCCTTTGCACAAACACTTAGAAGTCAGTCACGTCTGATCTACTTTCCCTCCCGTTGCCTGCTTTTAAAGAATTAGAGGGGGACTTTGAACTTGCTGAGTTCTCAGCACTCGCCTGTTTTTTCTTTTTCTGAAAAATCCATTGGGATTGGATTCGGTTTCCAAGTGGAGGTTGTGGGGTGTAATATATGTCTGGGATTTGTTTGGTTGGCTGTTCCAGATAAAGAAAATCTATCATTTTATTCAATTCTCACAGATAATGTGCTCTGAAACTAGCTCTTTAACTAATCTAACTGATCTGGTTCTTCCCTCTTTCGCTTGTACGCCACCGCCAAGAGTACTGTCCCCAGTGGAGCCCTAAGCCCTGCGGTCATCCTCCGAGACTGCATGTAGGTGACATCATCAAGGTCCAGATGCCTGTTATACACCTCAATATATCGTTGTCATAAAAACCATGGCAGGACAGCTCCGTCAGTAAAGCAGCTGTTTTCTGATTGGTGGTTTGTGGATTTTCTGATCTGGTCTGTGATTTGTTTACGATTTGACTCAAGGTTTCCAGAATAAACCGAAAGCTTTGTGATGCGATTACATTTGAGTGCTGGCTTGCTCTTAGCACATGGTGTTAGAGGCTTTTTGATCCAGGGAAATGACCATTCCAAACTAATTTTGTTTTAATGGTGAGTGTCAATTCTTTAATATGAAAACGAGGAACAGAAACCAACACAGAGCCGTGAGCCCAGAACTGAAGGAAACAGAGCTGAAATTGAAATGGCCTTTATTGTTCTGCTGATACATATCATAAAAAAATCCTAGAAATAAAGATCATAAACACTACTGTGTGAAAGTGCGGTGTCCTCCCTTGTGGGTTGTTTTCCTACCATCCCCGTCACATGCTGCTGGGTGTGTCCTCTTCACTCACCTGTTTGGTCAGTGTAGCTGAGGGGCAGAGAATAAGGTAAAAAACGGAGATAACAGGCCTTTAGATGATTGGTTTAGATGATTCAAACAGGCTATGAAATGCCCCTGTAAATCAAATCAATCATTGAAATAATTTGTTCTACATTACCTGCTGATGTTGTTTCATTCATGATGGAACATGAATGTGGCCATGTATCTGGAACATGATGCTAAATTACCTATGAAAACATGGCCTTATCTGAAACCCTGGACACTCTCGGGTGCGGTCAAAAGCTGAGTGCCTGTAGCTCATCGCGGAGATCGTGTTCAGACTCACAACATATATAATATACATATATGAGATTATATAATATTACACAATATTCAGCACAGCTTTATGGTGACCTGCTGGTGAACGTAAGCTTAAGTGATGAACATGGCATCACCAGGCATTATTCATTAGGAATGTCGATTTGAATGGAGTAATCGTTGCCCTACTGTAAGCAAAACCATGCACTCTGATTGGTCCTTGCCTTCATCGCAAGCAATAAAGGCTCATCTTTGCCGTGATGGGGAATGAGACACAGCAGTCATATGTAAAGAAAGGTCACAAGACTGCAAGTAGCCCAAGTGGGACAGCTCCATCTGGACAGCCACAGGTTTCTTTAGGTTTATGGTCCAACGAAGCAACAGAAGCCATACTGCCCCCTACTCTTCCTGTAGTGCAATGACGGAATGACATAGAGCTTCTTTTTTAAAACTAACATTAAGAAACCTTCCTTTTTTCATAATTATTGTAACCGATATTGGGGACTAGTAGTTATTATGCATTTTTTTGTGATGCCTTTTTCTGCTGCTTTCAGTGTGTTTTGAGGGCATAGCTGTGCTTTGTTCACTCCAGGCACCCAGATTTTAAAAAAAGTTTAACCAAAAAAGGTCCAGTAGCCTTCACCATGATCATTTATCCATGATGACCAGTCAGGTCAAAGGTTAGACAGGCCTATACAGGCATTAGCAGTTCTTTATGCATGTAAATTGTGAGCTTTTTTTAGTTTAGTTTGTTTTTGCTCACAGAAACACATTTGCTAGTGAATAGTAGCGCGTTTTGTTTATATGCTTCCAAATGATTGGTGGCTAGCACTGCTGGGGTCTCATCAGTGCAGCATTTGGCAATGTAGCTAATGTTTTTGCTCTTTCATTATAGATAATTAACAAGCAAGAGCTTTGGTATGTTTTAGCCAGCTTGTCAGTTGGTGCTAGCTGTTTCTTAGCAACAGGAACAATCACAGCCCAACAAAGCCTTCAGAAAACACAGTAATGTGAACCCCAGAGGAAAAAACAGCTTCTGTCTGCTCTTAGAAAAATACCACCAATCCCCCAAATAAGTTTTATTATCCCTCTTTCACTGGTTTTGTTTGTTGATAAAACATCAAAGACATCTTTCAGCACCACATTGCAATATAGCTCATGTTTCAGTTGGCGGGAAAAAATCGCTTCTTTAAGGACCTAAAAAGTCTGTGACTAAAGCAGAGAGTAATAGCGCTAACTAGACGCTGATCCTCCAGTACAAACCAGCTCATCTCTGCTGCACTGTCGGAGAATCTTACTGTAACACAGTCCATTCAAATACCAAATGCTAAGAAATAGGGCTGCACAATAAAACTTATTTCTGTTGTTTTCACAGTGAGTTTTTGCAATATGCATAACATTAAGGGCTGCAATGCCAGAAAAAATGACCTCGCGCATGCCGGACTGAAGTGATGTACTTATGCTGCACATCTCTGTTTTCATTTATCAGTTTTTGACATAATTTGAAAAAGCCTGTGTTACGTTGTGTAAATTTCATGAAGAACAGACCAAAATAAACAGCCTAAAATGACAAAAATAAAATGAAAAAAATCTGGTTCCATTGTCAGAAGTAAAGTATGTAGTTATCATTTTGGAGATGCAATGTTTTGTTTCGATAACAGTGATATACACGCCATCATAACGACAGACCTGGACCTTCAGTTGGCGTCATGTGGATTTCCCTGTGGAATCCTATTAAATGTAGTCTTGTTAAGTTGATATTTTTTGTGTGTAATTCTTTTATTATTTGAATAATTTGCATCATTAATATTTTCCAAAACATTAAGTCACATTTGCAAAGATTAGGATTTAGGTCATTGATTACCACTTGCAGTGGATGTCATTCCTTTTGGTTTATTATCATTAGATTGTTGTGTTTAGCTTTTGCTTTTTAGCTTTCCATGTACACAAGAACATTTAAAAAGCAGAACCAATGAATCTCGCAAACACCAGCTGCCTTCTGACTAGGTAGCATCACGTTAATTGTATGATACTATATATGAAGCTATAATGGTTACAGTTACAACAAACATGCATCATCATAAGGACATTTTTTTTTAAGAAATATATTTGCGTTAGTTTTTGTGGGTCGGTATTATAATTGAACATATTTATTCAGGCTGCAAACATGAATACAAATGGCTATTGAGGGAATTCGGACTGAAGCACCTCATGGAACTCGCTATGAATTCTCCACAAGGGAGCGCCGTTAGCAGACAAATAGCTTTTGAAGCATCATTAACGCGGTACTTTAATCAGTGACACTGTTTGTCCTTGTACACAAGTATGTAGTTACATTTCTGATGCAGAATAATTTGCAAATTAAAAGTCTACTTGCAACATATTTTAATAATAATTTCTCGCTGTGCATATGATTGTCGTGATTTTCAAACCGCATTTTATGTCTGTATTGTGCAGCTCTATAGTGAGCAAAATGTTAGACTGCCAGTTATATTCTAATGCCTCATCCAAGCCGGGCGACACAAGTTTGTCCGGTGAAAAATCCCTGCGTATTAAAGTGTCGTAGCTCTCCGGTGCAGACAGTAACAGCGCTGGGCTCGAGGACAGAAGGGCGGTTTGAAGTCAAACTCCATTTAAGCAAAGTAAGCATTGTGTTCCACGGAAAAGAGTTTGAGTTAAATGAACAATTTATTATTCATTAGTGTGTTTGATGGATTGGAGCAGGAATATTACTGTGGGAGCACCGGGCAGCCAATCACAGACGCCGCTAATATTCCTGTCAGACTGAAAAATGACACAGTTGCGATTCACATTGACACGAGTTACATTACTGCTCTCACTGTAACTGATCCAGATCCGACAGAGCTCCGGTCTCAACTCTCTCTCTTTTCCTTTCTATCTTTTCTCCATCTTTTTCCCCCTTTCTGTTCTCCTTTTGCTCTCATTCTTCCCCCTTTCCTTCTCTCTCTCCCTCTCCCCCTATTCCTTCCATCCCTCTTTCCTTCTCCCTCTTCTCCTTTGGTCTTTGCTCTTGCTTTACTCCTCTCTTTCTCTCCCACTCCTCTATCCCATCTCTTTCCCTTTTTTCTCACTTTTTCTTTCCTTCTTTTACTTTCATTCATGTCTATCTATTCCTCTTTCTTTCTCCCATTTGTCTCCCCCGTCCACCCCCCTCTCTGTCCTTCTCCCTCTCTTCTTTTTACTCTTGCTTTCTTTCTTCTCCCACTCCTGTCCTGTCTTTCTTACTTTTTCTTTCCTCCCTTTTTCTCTTTCCTCTCTCTTCTTTGTCTTTCCTTCCTCCCCTTGTCCCACTCCTTCTTTTCCTGCCTATCATATCTATCTCTTCCTTTTTCTGTCTCCTTCCGCTTCCTTCCATCTCTCTCTTCTTCTGTATCTTCTCTACCTTTTCTCACTCACTCACTCACTCACTCACTCACTCACTCACTCACTCACTCACTCACTCTCTCTTATCCTTGCACTCTTTTCTATCCATCTGTCTCCTCCACTTCTGTCTTCTCTTCTCACTTTCTTCCATCTCTCTTTCCTTCTCTTCACTCCTTTTTACCCTCTCTTCTCCTTTTCCTTCCCCTCCCACTTTTCTCTCTTTTTTGTCCTCTGGCTCTTTCCTGCGTTTTCTATCCTCCCTCTTTCTCTTTCCCCATCTCTCTTTTGCCTCTCTCTTTCCTTCTCTCTCTCTCTCTCTCTCTCTCTCTCTCTCTCTCCTCTCTACTTCTTTCTCCTCCCCTTCATTTCATCCCTCTTTCTCTTTCCTTCTCCCTTTCTTTTCTCTTTCGCTATCGCTCTTTTCCCTCACTCTTTCCTTCTTTCGTCTCCCCTTCCTTGTCTTTTTCCTTCTCCTTTGCTTTTCTCTTTCTTTTGCACTTTTCTTCCTTTCTTCCCTCCCTTCTTGCTGTCCTTCTCTACTTCTCTTCCCCTTCATTTCATTCCTCTTTCCTTCTCTTTCCTTTTCTCTTTCACCATCACTCCTTTACCTCACTCTCTCCTTCTCTCATCTCCCCTTCCCTCCATCACTTTTTCCTTCTCCCTCACTCTTCTCTTTCTCTTTCTTCCACCCCTCCCCTCTCCTCCCTCTCTCTCAGTAAGGACATCGTGCGCTCTTTATGTGTGCCGGACTTTCCTGAGCCATCTGAGCTGTACCGGCAGTATCTGGACCTGGTGACCTTCATCCTGCTCTACGTCCTGCCGCTCCTCATCATCACGGCGGCGTACTGGGCCGTGGCCCGGCGGCTCTGGCGCAGAAATGCCATTGGCGATGTGACGAGCGAACAGTACTTCCTGCAGCGCAGGAAGAGGAAGCGGACCATAAAGATGCTGGTGCTGGTGGTGGTCGTGTTTGCGGTGTGCTGGTTCCCGCTAAACTGCTACGTTGTGCTGCTGTCCAGTCAGGCCATCCAGTCCAACAACGCCATCTACTTCACTTTCCACTGGCTGGCCATGAGCTCCACCTGCTACAACCCCTTCATCTACTGCTGGCTCAACCAGGGCTTCAGGGCCGAGCTCACCTACCTACTGAGCATGTGCAGAAACAGGCGGGGCCGGGGGAGGGGCAGCAGCTGCCAAGGCGACAACCCAGATCCTATGGCTCCCCCTCGTGATGGGAGTCACCGCGCAGCCTGGCCGGAAAGCCAAGCGTCCTCACAGCAGTCCAATCCCAAAGAAAGCCATGCCCTCCGGTCCACCTCGCTCGGCCAATCAGGGAAGACTGATATTCTCTCGGTGGAGCCAATCGTGGCAGTTAGCTGATGCTTTGTTCCCAGAGCTGGTTTTGACGTGAAGCGCCTTGTTAAGCTGGCTGGTAAAAGGTTCATTTATACCTGTGAAGGCATGAACCTGATTGTGTAGCGACACAGAGAAAGGATAAATAGGAAGCTGCAGATCTCACCTGCAGACCTCACCTGCAGACCTCACCTATACATCAAGCACCCACTGGTTGGTTGGGCAGTACAGTCTGTCCACTGGTGTTGGGGTTGAGACGAGACCCAGAAACAAAATGGTAACACTTTGCTTGAACCTTGAACCTATAACACTGACATAACCATGCCATAAACATCAGATGGCAGATATCATATTATATGATTGTGTGGTAACACTTTACTGTAAGGTGCTATTCATAAGGTTATGACATCAACATAAGCTTGTAAAATGAAAGCAGACATAACCTCACATAAATGTTTATGAATGTTGATTTCAATATAAAGCTTACTGTAACATGCACTGTGAGGCAGGAGAAACATTTATGTTATGTATTATGAAAGGGGGCTCACTGTCCCGCCTCCCCGTTACTGCCCTTGCTCCACAGCTCGGCCGCCCTGGTCAGGCGTAAGGTGTAGTCTAGTTGCCTTGCTGCGGAACAGAAGGTGGGGTCAGGGCAGCAGAGATTTGGAATCGCATCCCACCTTCGTGCCTCTTGTGGCCGATGTCCTCCTCCGCCATCACTCACGTCCCTCGGCAGTGTTTGGGACTTGGGCCCCACCTTCCTGCCGGCTATCACAGCCATCATCAGGGCTCGGGGTATGGGTGCATGCCACAGTTACATTTGCCAGTTTTGATCAAAGTTAGCTAAAGTAGCCTTGACAGATGACACCTAATGTAATAAGCCTTTATAAACATTTATGTAGGGTTATGTCAGTCATCATGACAAGCTTATGTAGGCATCATGTAGCCTTATGAACAGCAAAGTACAAGAAAGTGTTCCAGGTAACGTTGAGTGATATAACAGAGGTACCATTATCACTACTTGTCATATCAAATTCTACAGTCTGATTGTGGAGAAGCATCTGCCCGTGTTGTCTCTTGTGTTAACAGCACGTTTTTTCTCTTTCACAGTAACTGGATTGTTAGGCTCAGTACTGGTTGCTAAGTAACGACTGCTTTCAGCTAAGCAATAGTGATGAAATTAGCCAGAAACTTATATAATACAATTCAGCAAACAAGACGGGCTGTGAAATGTTTTACAGACTGACTGGAACAAGATGACTTTCAGGTTTATCTGGCAAATATTTAAATATTGGAAAACAGTGCAGTGAAGTTGATGCTTTATTTAGCTGTGTAATCAATATTTATAGATGAACTATTTCTGTTGGGAAGCTGTTTTAACTGAGCTAAGTATCCAAAGATGACCCGATTTAGCTGAACACACTTCACTCAGTCTTCAACATTAGCAGTGTGGCGAGTATTATTGTTGACCAGTCCATCCCTGCCATAAACCCATCCTTAATATCTCTATACTAACACATTTGCACACATTTTCACAGCACACTATATGCCCAAATGTTTGTAGACACCTGCTCATCCAATATTTCCTTTGAAATCAAGGGTATTAGTAGGGATTTTGTCCCCCTTTGCTGAAGTAACAGCATCTACTCTTCGGGGGACATTTCACACTTTGGAACATGAAGATTTGATTGCACTCAGTCAAAAGAGCATTAGTGAGGTTGGGTACTGATGTTGGATGATTATTCTAGACCATAAACATCACTCCAGCTCATTCCAAATGTGTGGAATGGTGCTCCATCACTCTAGAGAATGTTGCATTGTTCCCTGGCATCCCATTCTGTTGGCAGGTCTTTTCTATGGTGATTATCTAAACTTGTCAGCAATGGCACCTTTCACTAATTAGGAGGAGCACTTGGATTCTTTGTGACATTTAGTGTGTGAACCAGCCTTACTTGCTTACTTACTCACTTGCTGTCTTGAAGATTCTTCACAAAGGAGTGCTGTTAGCACTCAGTAGCTTCACTGAAAGGGAGGAGACCCACACCAGCAGGATCTCACGAATACCCTGCGTGCATTTGAAGTAGAAGCCCACAATACACCAAACATATGTAGGTGAACACAAGATAGGGCTGTTGCAGTATATCAACAATTCTGTACTGAGGTGGGAAGTTTGTTTGACCAGGGTAATGAGACTTCAGTTTGGATATGGAGACAACCACAGGCAAAAAAAAACAAATAAAAAATGCCATGGGAGAGTGACACTTCTCATTTGATTTTTTTTTTTTTTTCTTTCACAATCCAGGTAAGATCTTGATATTTTCAACATTGCCAAGTGCTCCTGACACTGGCACTGGGATTCCAGCAAGATATCAACCGATTAGACTTAACATGGAATTGAAAACAAGCGCCTTGTTTTGTCTGTTTGCTTAAAAAATAGTAATTTTGTCTTTCATCACCTCAGATTTGAAGATGGGATATCTGCTCATCAAGGCTCAGAGTCGTCACTTACTGTGAATGTACTGTACATACGTTCTGGTAATATTCAGTCTTTCTCCTTGATGAAGAGGAAGAATTTGTATGTCTATTCTGTGTCACATTGGACGACAGTTTGCTCCAGCGGTGCCTCTGAAGTTGCATTTCTTTTTGATCCCCTTACCCAAGTTACTCAAGCAAGGTTGACAGCTTTTACTTAAAACAGCTTGTTCTTATGTAACTTTAGCATGATTTTCTGACCGTGTGGCTTTAAGCCTCAAGAGTCAGCTTCTCTCTTCAGAATATTAAGGTTCCCATACTTTTACTTTTTGTTTCTGAAGTCCAGCCTTTCCAGGACTGCTTTCCAGGAGACCATCTCTCCCCTAATTTCTGTCGTCTTCTTTTCGTCTAGCTGAGCTGCCGGATCTCTTTTAGGAGCAGATGTTTTTTACTTTCTCATGCCAAACAATCCTGCTCCCTCCACACCTGACCTCTTTACTCTGAGGCGGCCTGCAAGTGCTACTTGACCTCCTACTGGACTCACACTGGACTTTGACACCGGCCCTTCCCACTAGAAAGCTTTGAACCAATACTGGCTGGAGAGGATGAGGCTGGCTGTATGTGGTGAAACTTTCATGCAACTAATTCAGATGAAACTAAGAAATTTAATAGTTAGCAAGAATAGTAGCTAATATTTATTGTTGTTTTTGTTGTTAGAAGTGGTTGTTGGTGGTAGTGGTGGTGGTAGTAGTAGTAGTAGTAGTAGTAGTAGTAGTAGTAGTAGTAGTAGTAGTAGTAGTATTTAATGAATTTGTTGAAGATCTTCAACCATGATAACATTAACTGACTAACGAGCTAATTAACCCTACTGTTTCCCAGCTGTTTGTCTTGAGTGATAATACTTAAAAGGCTAGAATTCCAGAACTATTAGAATTACCACAGAGATCATTTTGACCATTTCAATGTCAAACGCTTATTTATACTACAACATAGAATAATTGTTATAATAAATGTGAGAATGATGACAAATTAAGTTTTTATTATTATCCTTATTAAGATATACATTCACCAGCCACTTTATTAGGTGCTAGTGAAAGGCTGGACCTCCTTTTGCCTTTAGAACTGCCTTAATTCTTCGTGCCGCACTTTCAACAAGGTGTTGGAAACGTTCCTCAGAGATTCTGGTTGGTTATTTGAGTTCCTGTTGTCTTTCTATCATCTGGAACCAGTCTGCCCATTCTCCTCTGACCTCTCACATCAACAAGGCATTGTCGTCCACACAACTGACCGCTCACTGGATATTTCCTCTGCCTGCACTTCAGCAAGTTGTCTTGACCACCTCTACATGCCTAAATGCATTGAGTTGCGGCCGTGTGATTGGCTGATTAGCCATTTGTGTTAAGCAATTGAAAAGGTGTACCTAATAAAGTGGTCAGTGAGTGTATGTGATAATCCTTCAATTTGTATATGTACTCTGTGTATCACTATCCATGTATTTTGTACTAATGCGCACATTTATGCAGTTTTTTTCGACAGCTGTGTGTAATAAGTAAGTCAAAGTGAGACTGACTCTCTAAACCTTTTAACAAAATTCATCAAACTTCTGGCTTCGGTTTAGTAACTTATAACACACTCACTGAGTGTGTTTGGCCACATTTAATACACAATTTACTGAGCACTGATTGGTCAAACCAGGAGCTGCTTTTATAACTACATATAATACTGGAATTCCTCAAGGAGAGGCTTGGAAATGGGTAAACAAACACATCAACATCCAGAAAATCACTATTTATTTATTTATTTATTTATTCCTTATTAATTAATATTAATTAATATATAAATATTTTTTTATTCAAATATTAACACTTTTCTCAGCAAATAAACACAAACTACACAAATAAATACATTTTGAAAATATGTCTTGGGTGCCCAAAACTTTCTCACAGTACTGTACATCATCTAGAAACTTAAGGATATTTAAATCCTCAATTTCGTCAACTGTGTATTTGGTTTCAACTTTGCTCCAAATGTTATTTGTTGTGTCAAAATAAGAGTTTACAGCACTGAGAAATCTAATTGCTGAGCTAAAATCCAGCCTCTTTATCAGATTTCTAGATCAGAATTTGCTGTTTACATTTGAATAATTAGATAACTGCAAAAATCTAAAAATCTAATTATGGTCAGATTACTGAGTGCATGTAAACTCATTGTTTTTGAGAAAAATAATATATAAGGAAATAGTAACATTTAGCTAAGCTAACAAACCATTTACATTTGTCTATTTGAAGACGGACTGAGTCTCTCTGTGTAAACTTAACCCCGCATGTCATCCACTGTGGCTTTCTGTGTTGCTGCTATGGCTTTAATTTAATGTAATAATGAAAAAAAAAGCCTAACGGTGTGATGTGGAGTGATGGCATCAACATAACTTCATTACGAGCAATGCTTAATTTTGGACAGTGAGCTGCGGCACGGTGCGCCTGGTGTCCGGTGGCCTTTAGTTGTTAGTTACGTTAGCCACATGGCACCAGTGCGAAACCTGAAAAGCAAACAAAAAAGTTTTGAATGTTTTAATATTTGAACATTAGGGAAAATTGTACACATTTGACTTTTTTGGTTTCTAATCTACTCCTTTAAAAAAAGATCTATGATAAAATAATACTACAGGAATTTTTATTCTTATAAAACTTCTTAAAGGACTAAATTGTGACCATCATTTTAATTACAGGGTATTACATAAGATAACGATGAGACATCATTACAGGAATATTATACAGTGATGAAAATATTCGATTATTATAGAATTATCACATAAGACTAATGAAATTGTGTATTTTCGTGCAGTATTATTGCAGCTGTTTTTTTGTGAAACATGCACTGTGGGTGAGACACGTTATGTGTACCTTTTTCTCACAGAACCAGGAAGTGATTTATACCCATAAACGAGCCCTTTTGATCACGTTATAATGCCTTAAATAACATCACCAAAGACATTATAGTGGATGAGGCTGGTCACTGGTTGGAAAATGAGACGCAAAGCTCATAATGTGGCGTCTGCTTGTGTAGAAAGCCAAGCCCTTTAGTTAGAACAGCTAATCAGATGCAGAGACCTGCATATATAGTAGCCAGAACAACCAGAAAAACATATATAATTGAGTTAAATGCTACAAACTGTTTGTTTTTTTTTATCTGTAACTTTCTGTGTTTTTCAGTTTTGAGCTTTTATGTTCCTCCTTGTTCGAAGAGACAGGAACCTGTTCTTGTATGACTGGAAAAAAACTGCCCAGTGGCGTTGCCAAGATGAGCATCCAGACGACTGACTTTCCTATAAGGACTTTGACATCAGTGACACGGTTAAACGAATCATAGCAGGATGTAGGGTCGTTACGGCCCTGCAGAATGAGGTCTGTGGTAATAGCAGGACTGGAGGCAGTACATGCATTAATGTATATAATTGCTGAATTAAGAGGAAGTTCTTTATTGAAAAGTTCTGGAAATGACCTTTCAGGCACAAAGTCCATTGCTGAAGTGTTCACCTTGCTTAGTGGCTCAACACTAAGCTAACCTAATGCCATTAGCTGAATTAGTCTGCTTAGTTAGTTAGTCTGCTTATTGTTAGCAAGTCTACTAATCGTTCTCTCACACAAAATCACTGGTCAGTCCAACCTAAAAAATGCTTACCATAGTAACAAGTAACTTAACTATTTTATTCAACCTAAAATTATTTGATTTAATGATTTTTTTCAATGTAATTTTTGAGTTCAGTTGCTTGTTACTACATGAAATATTCTTTTTCGGTTGATCTGACCGGTCATTTTGTGTGGACAGTGTACCGTGCTGGAGCAGCATGTCTGGTCACCAACAAAACCAGCATATTCTGGGTTTCAGACGCTGGTATGACCAGCTAAACCAGCACCAGACTCACATAAACCAGCATAGACCAGAATGGAATGGGTGCTTGTCTCCACTGTAAAATGTTTCTTAGCTTAGCCTAAGAAATTACGTCATGTGACATCAAGTAATTGAACTAGTTTTGTTCAACTTAAATACATCATTTGAACAAACCAACATTTATTCCAGTGGAATAAAACTTTAATTTGCTTGTTTTCACATTTCACTCTGTTAGGGTCATTAAATATTATATAGCTTGAACACCTCATTAAAAGTCAATTAGTACACATCACATTTCTCATCTGCACAACAGAATTGATCTGTACGGAAAGTTCTGTGTTTGGGCGCTTCAAAGACGCTTTTCTGGCCGTCCTTGTGACAGATCTGGAGTGAAGGACAGAGCTGCGCTGGGAATTTATTCCCTCAATTCTTTGGAGAACGTTTTAATGAGATTAATTCAGTTTTTCAGTTTACTTTGTGAACAACAGTGTTTTTTCTGTCTTTAACCTTGAAATGGCACATTATGGTAAATATGAGGACACAAAATACTCAATGTTGTTTTTATTAAGAAAAGCAAATTAGAGGCCAAACTGCCCATAAAGTTCTACAAACGTTTAACATTTGGGATTAAGATGATGTAAATATTCATTTGTGCATAAATAAACAGACATATTTTATAGAATAGTGTGTACAGTGATGAATTCTCTGAACAGCAGCCTTGTTACCTGTTTTGAAGTCTTTTATTTCTGCCTGTTACTTTGGGTCATAAATAACTGTGATAATTCTATATTTTGTATATTTGGATATGTATTGTGCATATCATTATCTATGTGTTCTGCTCTAATGTGGACCTTTATGCAGATTCTTCTGTCAAAAATGATGTATAATGAGTAATTTTGAATTATGTTAAAGTGTTGATCCAGTTATTATTCTAATGGGATGTGAATATGTTTGGAAATGTTCCTTGTGCTTTTGATTGATATTGTGTTTTAACATCACTGTGTGTTGTTTACAGTTAGATGTATATATTGATTATAATCAGAAGTCCTCGGGTCATGTTCAGGGTCTGGAAATGTGGTTTGCTGAGCATTGATTTTTCTATAGCCTTCAGATTATTTTGCAAGCCTCTGTCAAGACAACAGATTAGACATTTGACTTGGTTCTAAGCGGTTCTACTTGGCCAAATGCTGCTTTCTAGTGCTATAGAAATGTCCTGCTGCCCTCAGAATAGCCTTCATTTCTCAGCAGTTGCATCACATGCAATCACCACAGTGCTGCTAACCTTCTCTTACTCAGTAATTGCCTTCTAATGCGTCTCATAACAGCTCAGTGACCCACAAGGTAGGGAAGCTCAAAACAATGAGTTGGCCAAAACTCAGATTTGCACAGTCAAGGCCATTTGGTCAGCTGAAACATCTTTTGTGTGTGAAATTTCCTTCTTTAGTTTTACCATCAGATGGACAAAAGTATGTAGCACAGCTAAACGCAGTGGTCATCCAGCCACAACAAGCATACTTTACGTGCTGGTCTAAGCTGGTCTGGTGCTGGTGTAGCTGGTCACCCAGTTGACCAGAATGCCAGCATCCAAAACACAACATATCACTGTTATCAGAACAAAACCTTGTATCTCCAGAATGGAACTTTACAGGACAAGGAAAAAACATACTTTACTTTTCATGTAATTCAATGGAACCAGAATTTTTTTCAGTCATTTTTGGCCTTTTGATTTTGTTCATATATCGAGAAATATACGTACAATGTATGGGATAATGTGTATTTTCAAATTATGTCAAAAACTGAAAAATGTCTGACCATGTCTGGTTTTGTCTGACCAGCATACCAGTATCCAAAAAAACACTATATGCTGGTTTTGCTGGTGACCAGTCTTGCTGGCCTTTGCTGCTTTTTCTAACAGTGATCTGAAAGCCTGAGGTTTGGCCATAGTTTTGTCCACCTAATTGTCCACAGTCACAGTATTTGAGCTGACGTAACTCACTGCGGTGGGGGACTCAACCTGATAAAGTGAGCTTCTGTCACTCATTAGCCACATTAGCGTTTCTAGCTCCAGTTCCAAACCACTTGAATCACTTGTAGCTTTAAGGCTTCCTGGCATTTGAGTCAGATCATGAACCTTTTTCCAAACTGTGTTTTCATTTTCTCTAATTCTGCGCTGCCAGTCCAGTTTGTACTCTGTGGTCAGCAGTTGATAGAATGTAGATTAACAATTGACAAAATCAGGGCGTTTAATGAGGGAAAGCACAAAAGAGGAAGACCTCAGAGAGAAAGGCGGATTTATTTCTGTGATCATATTTAAACACAAAGACATTACTGTCACCTAATGTGACAGATGGCAGGTTGAGTTGCCTTGCTAACTGTGATTAAAGTCAGAAGAAGGGAGGCGGATTGATGTCCTTAATTGTTCTAATTAACAATATTCTTGTAATTATTCAATGTAATTATGTAATTGGCTTTTTGTGGTTGTACTTGGCTTTTTTGTAGTAATAAAAACATTATTATTGAAACACAGACGTTTTCTTTATTGCAAGCTGCAAGTCTGTTGAGACCAATATCAGGACACAATTCACACACACACACACACACACACACACACTTCTGGGTCACAGGGGGTGTTGGAGCTGAAATATCATCCCAGCCGTGATGTTATTGGTGATAACTCCCTCCTCGAGTGTTCTACTGCTTTAATACAGCAGTTAAATAAATACAGTAAGAAATGAATAAACTGGCCGTGAATGCGGCGTTTAATATGTTTTAATGTTCAGTTCCTTCCTCCTAATTATAGCTCCTTAACGAGCAGCTTGTTGCTGCGTCAGAGTAATGAGCTCCGCCCACTCAGCCGGCAGTTCGTTCTCCAGCTCCTTACACTAAATTCCCAAACTGTCGTCACCACTGAGCAGCTTTTCAGTCGGCAGCTGTGACAGAAGAACAGCTGAACAACCTGGAATCAGCCAGAAATGAACCCAACACCATTCGCCAGACGTGTCTGATCTTCAGAGTCGGACCAAATCAGACTGAGCCATAAAACTGACCCAATAAAAAACAAAAGCTGCTCAGTGGAGTCGGACCAAATCGGCTGTCGGTCAGATGTGGTCTTAACAGTGTCCGTTTTCTGTTTGTGGCAAAGTGAGAAGTCAAAACGTTCAAACGGCTCGAGCGTCTCCTACAGCTGTCAGAGTCGTGGCTTAGTTGATACAGTGTTTGTGAAAAAACGTGTGTTGTTATGGTGAAATAGCAGCACAGTTAGAACCTCTCAACCATCAGCTTGCGTGGCTGGAACTAACTGTTGTATAACTTTGCATGACATGTCCTTAATAAGCATAACAACCTTAATTAGTGTGAAAACTATAACTGTAACAATAATGCAAAATCATTAAAGCAGTAGTTCGACCTTTTTTTTCCAAATATGTGACGCATCTCCACAACCTACTGACGAACACCCCCAACCCCAACCCCACCCCCACCCCCCACAGGAAAAACTGCATAACATGTTGTGCAAATGTGCATTTCATTCACTTTTTTATTTAACCATCTTGGCGCAGGGGTTAGTATTGAATTATCTCAGTATCAGTAACTGACATCTCAGTAGCTAAATATCCCATTCCACCTTAAATGGTGTAGCAGTTACATTCTGGTGCCTCAGGCATCAGAACTGCTGTACTGTTGGAACGAGAAGCTGGAGAATATTTGACTTCAGCTTCATATCACTGAAGAATTAGGAGTGGGTAATAATAATTGCCCCTCTTTCAAGGCATATGATGCCCTAAATCACTAAGGTTTCCCTGCCATATCCCAGACATTACATGCTTTAGGACAACCCAACTAGCAGCAAATGAAAGCTGAGCAGCTGAACGTCTGAGAATATCATCTGAAATGACTAAATTCATGCTGTGTCTTTTTGTGCCAAGCATACTCAAGTTTGGTACGTCAAAAAGCTGTAATTTAAAATAATCACTTCTTTCTTTGATCTAAGCTACAAGTATTAAAATTCATAGGCAACCGTTTAATATTTTTGAATGAATTAAATGTTACGTTTGTTTCATTTATTTTATTACTGGCTTATACTGAACAGTAGTGAGTAAAGTAAATGTAATGCAAGCTGTGATACAGTACAGCACTGCATCCTACTTGCCTTCAGCTTGTTATTTAGCATGTGTGCTGCATATAACATGAAATAATGAATGTTGTTGACAGCAGCCTTCAGGCATCCTAACACACGTGCCAACCCCCACGACTCTATAATGACTTTGTTACTTAATTACTAATTACTTTTCCATCCATCCATCCATCCATCCATTATCTTCCGCTTCTCCGGGGTTCGGGTCGCGGGGGCAGCATCCTAAGCAATGAAGCCCAGACCTCCCTTTCCCCAGCCACTTCCACCAGCTCTCCAAGGGGGATTCCGAGGCGCTCCCAGGCCAGCTGGGCGATATAGTCGCGCCAGCGTGTCCT
Organism: Pygocentrus nattereri; assembly: GCF_015220715.1. Classification (NCBI taxonomy): domain Eukaryota; kingdom Metazoa; phylum Chordata; class Actinopteri; order Characiformes; family Serrasalmidae; genus Pygocentrus; species Pygocentrus nattereri. The sequence continues at coordinate 27,659,987 of NC_051229.1, forward strand.
GGGTCTTCCCCGGGGTCTCCTCCCAGGTGGACTCGCCTGTGACACCTCCCGAGGGAGGCGTCCAGGAGGCATCCTAACCAGATGCCCGAACCACCTCAGCTGGCTCCTCTCGACGTGAAGAAACAGCGGCTCTACTCCGAGTCCCTCCCGGATGACTGAACTTCTCACCCTATCTCTAAGGGAGAGTCCAGACACCCTGTGGAGGAAACTCATTTCGGCCGCTTGTATTCGCGATCTTATTCTTTCGGTCATTACCCAAAGCTCATGACCATAGGTGAGGATGGGAACGTAGATCGACCGGTAAATCGAGAGCCTTGCCTTATGGCTCAGCTCTTTCTTTACCACAACAGACCGGTTAAGAGCCCGCATCACTGCTGACCCAGCACCAATCTGCCTGTCAATCTCCCGCTCCCTTGTACCATCACTCGTGAACAAGACCCCGAGATACTTGAACTCCTCCACTTGAGGCAAGAGCCTATCCCCGACCCAGAGAGGGCTCTCCACCCTTTTCCGCCTGAGAACCATGGTCTCGGATTTAGAGGTACTGATTCTCATCCCAGCCGCTTCACACTCGGCTGCAAACCGATCCAGCGAAAGCTGAAGTTCGCGGCCTGATGTCCCCAATAGGACCACATCATCTTCAAACAGCAGCGATGTGACCCTGAAGTCACCAAACCGGACACCCTCCATCCCTTGACTGCGCCTAGAAATTCTATCCATAAAAATTATGAATAGAATCGGTGACAAAGGGCAGCCCTGACGGAGTCCAACGCTCACTGGGAACGAGTCTGACTTACTGCCGGCTATGCGAACCAAACTCCAGCTTTGTTTGTACAGGGCCTGAATGGCTCGTAGCAAAGAGCCATGTACCCCGTACTCCCGAAGCACCTCCCACAGAATACCCCGGGGAACAGAGTCAAATGCCTTCTCCAGATCCACAAAGCACATGTGGACTGGTTGGGCAAACTCCCATGAATCCTCCAGAATCCTGGAGAGGGTGAAGAGTTGGTCCAGTGTTCCACGACCAGGGCGGAACCCGCACTGTTCCTCCTGGATCCGAGGTTCGACTATAAGCCGGACTCTCTTCTCCAGTACCCCTGCATAGACCTTGCCAGGGAGGCTGAGGAGTGTGATTCCCCTGTAGTTGGAACACACCCTCCGGTCCCCTTTTTTAAAAAGAGGCACCACCACCCCAGTCTGCCAATCCAGTGGCACCGCCCCCGATGTCCACGCAATGTTGAAAAGGCGTGTCAGCCAAGACAGCCCCACAACATCCAGAGCCTTGAGGAACTCAGGGCATATCTCATCCACCCCTGGAGCCTTGCCACCAAGGAGCTTCTTAACTACCTTAGCGACTTCGGCCTCAGTAATGGACAAGCCTATTCCCATGTCCCCAGACTCAGCCTCCTCACTGGAGAATGTGTCGGTGGGATTGAGAAGGTCCTCAAAGTATTCCTTCCACCGCCCAATGACGTCTTCAGTCGAAGTCAGCAGCACACCATCTCCACTATATACAGTGCTAGTGGCACACTGCTTTCCCCTTCTGAGTCGCCTGACGGTTTGCCAGAATCTTTTTGGAGCCGACTTAAAGTCACTTTCCAAGGCCTCACCAAACTCCTCCCATACACGGGTTTTTGCCTTGGCGACAACTGAAGCCGCAGATCGCTTGGCCTGTCGATACCTGCCAGCTGCCTCTGGTGTCCCACAGGCCAACCATGCCTGGTAGGACTCCTTCTTCAGCTTGATGGCATCTCTCACCTGGGGTGTCCACTACCGGGTTCGAGGATTACCGCCCCGACAGGCACCAACTACCTTACGGCCACAGCTACAGTCAGCCGCTTCAGCAATGGAGGAACAGAACATGGCCCATTCTGAGTCAATGTCCCCCACCTTCCCCGATATCTGGTCAAAGTTCTGACGGAGGTGTGAGTTGAAGATCAATCTGACAGGTTCTTCTGCTAGACGTTCCCAGCAAACCCTCACTATACGTTTGGGCTTGCCTGGTCTGACCGGCATCTTCCCCCACCACCTGATCCAACTCACCACCAGGTGGTGATCAGTTGACAGCTCAGCTCCTCTCTTTACCCGAGTGTCCAAAACACATGGCCGCAAGTCCGATGACACGACTACAAAGTCAATCATTGAACTGCGGCCTAGGGTGTCCTGGTGCCATGTGCACTTATGGACATCCTTGTGTTCAAACATGGTGTTCGTGATGGACAAACTGTGGTTTGCGCAGAAGTCCAAAAACTGAACACCACTCGGGTTCAGATCAGAGAGGCCATTCCTCCCAATCACACCCCTCCAGGTCTCACTGTCATTGCCCACGTGAGCGTTGAAGTCCCCCAGTAGGACAATAGAGTCTCCAGGAGGAGCACTTTCAAGCACCCTTCCCAAGGACTCTAAGAAGGCTGGGTACTCTGAACTGCTGTTCGGTGCATAAGCACAGACAACAGTCAGGACCCGTTCCCCAACCCGAAGGCGTAGGGAAGCTACCCTCTCGTCCACCGGAGAAAACCCCAACATACAGGCACCAAGTCGAGGGGCTATGAGAAAGCCCACACCTGCCCGCCGCCTCTCACCATGGGCAACTCCAGAAAAGAATAAAGTCCAGCCCCTCTCAAGGAGATTGGACCCAGAGCCCAAGCTGTGTGTTGAGGTGAGCCCGGCTATATCTAGCCGGCATCTCTCAACCTCGCGCACCAACTCAGGCTCCTTCCCCGCCAGTGAGGTAACGTTCCAAGTTCCAAAAGCCAGTTTCAGCAACCGAGGATCAGAACGCCAAGGCCCACGCCTTCGGACACTGCCCGATCCACAAAGCACCGAACCCCTACTACTACATCGACCCACCACCAATGGGAGGGGGGACTCATGTAACTCCTTCGGGCTGGGCCCGGCCGGGCACCATGAGTAAATGCCCGGCCACCAGACGCTTGCTGGCGAGCCCCTCCCCCAGGCCTGGCTCCAGGGTGGGGCCCCGGTAACCCTGTTCCGGGCAGGGTACACAAGTCCAGTTTTTGTGTCTTCATAGGGGTTATTATGGATCACACTTTGTCTGACCTGTCACCTAGGACCAGTTTGCCATGGGAGACCCTACCAGGAGCTTTTGCTCCAGACAACATAGCTCCTAAGATCATTCAAGCACGCAAACCCCTCCACCATGATAAGGTGGTGATCCAAGGAGAGGTAATTACTTTTCATTACTTAAAATAACCGATTGCTTCTTCTGCAAGCTAAAATTAATATATTTGTGATATCTCTCTGTAAGATATTTCTGTAATGTGTTTACCCAGGGAGGCACTTTGTTTTAACACAGAAGAATGAACAGTTAGCCCACTTCAAGTAATGGTACTGTTCTGAGCTCTTAACAAAATTAGTGAGAGCCTCCTACTGACCCAGATGTCAGCATTGTGCCATTTAATTGGTTGTGTTTTAAAGGGATGTCAATTGAATACAGAGTGTAAAATGCACCTGGAACTGCTTTACTGATGTTTTTCTTGCAGAAAAGCTAGAGTAATGGTTTGCTTGCCAGCCTAATATCATTAATATTAGCCCATCAAATTTCATACAGGCACTCCTTTCATATGACTTGCTAGATTGTCCCATTTTAAATTATAGAATACCAGTGGTGGACAGTAACTGAGTAACTGAGTAAATGTAATTAGTTTCTGTACTTTAGTATTTTTGGTGTATCTGTACTGAAGTTTCTCCGTTCTGGGCGACTTTTTCCTTTCACTCCACTACATTTCAGAGTCTAATATCCGACTTTTTCCTCCTACATTTTGAGAAATCTGTCGTTCCTTTTGGTTTCTGTGTTTATAAAAACGTAACATGTCAAAACGAAAGAAGCGCAAAGCCAGAGCACCAATCAGGGCCCAGCGATTACTTTGTTTAGAGCTGGTTTTGACCTGTTGGTCATACTGACCCAGTGCAGCACACGGTTCAACGTCAGCGCAGCAGCGTAAAATTTTGGGAGAGTCTGTTCAACATAAATGATGAACTAACCTAACTTTGTGTAAATAGAGCACAATATAGAAATATGTCCACATATGCAGTCAAGACTGACGCGGCTTTTTTCTGAATTTCTACAAACACCATTTCATTTTATAGTAAATTAGTTTGGGCTGGTTTATGTTTATGAACAGAGGCCTACAGATCAACATAGTAAAGGAGCTCATCTGTGATCCTGAGTTTAAAGCCAGTTTTTATGAAACTTAAACTTGGAACTAAGTTGTAAATAAATCTGAAACTGAAACTTTGCTTGTGTGTAAAAAGTGATTTCAGAGCCACTCGGTTCTCCCTGATGGAAACTGTTTACCTTCAGTGTTTTGTGCTTATGATCATTTTAATAGACGTCAGCGTCACTAATTAATGACGTTCTTTTAAAAGACTGGTTTACCAAGAGAGACGCTGGAGGACTTTCACCTGAAATGAGTTCATGAAGCCAGTCTGGTTATAAAAATGATAACAGGACATCAGAGCCAGAATTACTCTTTTAGTACTTTTACTTTTGATACTTAAGTACATTTGAAGGTAAATACTTTAGTACTTTTACTCAAGTGGAGGTCTAAAGGGAGGAACTTCTACTTTTACTGGAGGAATATTGTACTTTGAGTGTCTCGACTTTAACTCAAGTACAGGGTTTGTGTACTTTGTCCACCACTGTGTATAAATGAGAAGTATTAACCTCTAAATATGCACAGCTTATTACATACTAATGCTAATTATTCAGTAACTCCAGGGACAACCATGCCGAAAGTGTGTATTAAAACTGGTTAAGTGGTTAAAAGGACAGTCCGAAACTCCAAAGGAGAACCCATCCTCTGGGCCACAGTGGGTGGTGCAGTTATTAAATTGGCACAGCAGGCTGTCTGGTGGCACCATTTAGACTGACAAACCTTTGAAGTCTGAAATGAGGGTGTCTATAAAAAGACTGCATGTGTAACAAGATCATTAATGTATCTACCAGCAGTGCAGGTGGGACAGTCACACTGGGGTCTTTAGCACAAGAGAGGACTGTGGCAACCAGGGTCCTTATTTCACTACTTGTATAAAGTATCTCCTTGTCTCGTGATAATAATTCACTTCAACAGTTACAAAACTTTTCCATGAAAAGCCCTGACAGCTATTCATCACCCTCCTTTCATGATGCATCTCTTCCATGATGGTCATGTTTCAGATTCTTCTTAAACTGCAAAATGAATTTCTTAACGCATAACATGTCACTGAGCTTTTCCCAAAAAAACCTTCCAACACATTCCAATGTTACAAATATAGTCACCATGTCAGGGAACATATCTGACGCTTGCAGATTAAAAACAAGGTGATAGTTAGAGGTTTTGCAGAATCACAAAGAGGGCAGTCATAGCAATCTAAAGGCCAAAGTCAGAGAGCACAATAACCATAACCAAAGGGACATCAGGGGGGCGAAACCAGTTACAAGTCCACGTTCAAAAACCAAAGGATCACAATAATCACAGCTGACAAGCTGATAAGGTCAAACACGAGGTCAAAAAACACAAAAACAGGTCATAAACACTCAGCATGCAGCAACGAAGGTTGGCAATTCTTCGCAATGTGCTAGTCTAAATCCTGGGCCGGAACACTGACTAGCTAATGACTAGAGATGATAAACAGGTGTGTAAGTTCAGAATTCCAGTGAGGAAGTGCCTTAATTGAAGATATCAGCAAAACTGATTATGAAACACAAAAAATTTTTCCTTCAGCATTCCAAAGAGTGAAAGCATGTCCTCATATGTCACCCAAAGACAGAATACCTTTTCCCTCCCTTTGAATTGGACCAGAGAATCTCTCACACACTGACACCAGAAATGTGCAAGACCTTTTCCAAACTCCTATAGGTGGGACATAGTAGGATGTGTCCGTGCTATAGAAGAGAGCTTAGCACTTAGGAAGGATACTAAAGAGATGGAGTAGCAGAGAGCCCACTTAGTGCCTAGCCAGGGGGGTGCTCTCTCTCAGGAGGTAGCGGCTACTGTCTAAGACTGTTTGTATAATGGTAAAAGGATAAAATGGGCAGGCCTAATCCACCTCGGTTTACTGGTCTGTGCCCTCTCACCATTCCACAGAAATGGATTACATATCCTTTTGAAACGACTGAAATATCCAGGATGGATAAATACTGGAAGAGTAACTAAGAATAAATCATTTTAGGAATACAATTTATTTTTAAGACGTTGACTTTGTACTAAATCAAAACAATCAAAGTCAACTTTAACCCCTTCAATGGCCAGGGCCTACCGGTGGGCCTAAAATCTTATGCTCTTCTTTAATCTAAAAACAGCTCAATTAGTTTGCATTGAAGTCCATGTAGTACTGAATAATAAGCCTTAGTATGTAATAAGCCTCTCTATTACTTCAAGAGTTTAACTATAACCTTAATTTACTGAGGGATAGTGATTCCTGGCCAATGAAAAGAGCCATCATTAAATGATGACTGTGCACAAAATGCCATCAAAGGCAGAGCCTCTGACTCCAGTTTACCCAGAGAACTTTGAGAAAGAGTTTACAGTATTTAGTGCTGCAGTGAGCAGCTAATTCCACATAATCAATGCTCAGATTCCACAAGAACACTGTTTCTGGCTCCCACAGCAACAATTTGAGGAAAACCACAAATTTTACATAATGCAAGAGTTCTAAAACTAAATAGCACATTAATGGAGAGAGGGAGCATCCCTGCCTTGGGCCACAGCCGAGCCTGAAATTACTCAGTTTGTCTGGATTTCAGCTTCTGGGTACTAATGATATAACTCAACCTAATTTGTAAAGACAGGGCCAAATCTGTGCCTCCAAGACTAGGAACAGGTAAGACCGGTGGACAGAATCAAAAGGCATCAATGGAAGTAGCTGCCATTGGGATGTCATCATTTGTCACTGTACACAAAATGTGAAAAAAAGCTTCCTATGTTCTCTGCAGAGTAACTTTAGGGCATATAAGGGTGGTAATTACCCTCTGAAGGTTAGCAGTAATTTTAGCTAGTATTTTAACATCTGTTTTAAAGGGAGATGTTTCATAGCTGGTCCAGTCCAGGTGGGTTTTTGCTCTTCTTTAACATCAAGGAAATCAAAGATGCTGAAAAGGTAGGGGCAGTTCATCCTTGCCCAATGCCTCAGTGTTCATATTTAACAACATGGGGGATAGTTCTGTGAAAAACATTGAAGGAACTCAACTATAAAGTCATCCCAGATGCTTTGCTGGATGGCGTTTTTATTAATTCCTTCTTTGATTTTGTCCTCTGTTACAGGAACATCGAGTGACTCCCATTGGTTCTTATTGAAACTTGAGAGAGTTTTTAGCCTTCTCTTCTGTGGAGGTATCAGAGGATGTGCAAAGACCTTTCTCTATAATTCTATAATTCTCTATATGCATTTTGAAGACTACCTCTTCAAAGTTTGCAAGCTTTATTTCTTTGGCTTTGAAAACTTTTGTCTGGCCCAAACTCCACCTTTTCTGTGAGGACTGAAATGTTTTACTGGTCTCTATCCCTAAATTTGTGCTGCTTAAAATCATTGACTGCATCGTGCACCCTTTTCTCCAATACAGTTTTTCTTAAAGAGCACCTATTATGTGTTTATACATTTATTTTTGGTTTACTAGAATAGATTTACAGGCTTCAATGCTCCAAAAAACACATTCATTTCCCCATACAATTTATCTCTACTCACCTCTGTCTGAAACGCACTATTAGAGCTCCTGTGTCTTTAAGCCCCACCTCCCAATAAGCTGAGCATGCTCTGATTGGTTCGCTTGCCCACTCTGTTCTAATCGGCATCCTTCTACAAGCTCTGCTCCTACGCCACTGTGGCTGTTCTTATAATGGCATAATTTCTGCTGTCAATTTGCATATTATGCATATTAGCACTAGTACTAGCTTAGCTTGTAGCTTAGTATTAGCATGGGCTACAACTGCAATGATGCTGTACATTGCAATTTTGTTTTAAAAAGGTAACAGTAGACTGCAGGTCAGTGCAGACGTCCAGAAGGAAAAAGGCTTTTGGAAATAATAAAGAAAGGAATCTGTATGTGACAATATACACTGCTCAAAAAAATAAAGGGAACACTTAAACAACACAAAATAACTCCAAGTAAATCAAACTTCTGTGAAATCAAACTGTCCACTTAGGAAGCAACAATGACTGACAATCAGTTTCACAGCTGTTGTAGACAACAGGTGGAAATTATTGGCAATTAGCAAGACACACTCAATAAAGGAGTGGTTCTGCAGGTGGGGACCACAGACCACTTCTCAGTACCTTTCTGCTTTCTGGCTGATGTTTTGGTCACTTTTGAATGTTGGTGGTGCTTTCACACTCATGGTAGCAGGAGACGGACTCTACAACCCACACAAGTGGCTCAGGTAGTGCAGCTCATCCAGGCACATCAATGCAAGCTGTGGCAAGAAGGTTTGCTGTGTCTGTCAGCGTAGTGTCCAGAGGCTGGAGGCACTACCAGGAGACAGGCCAGTACACCAGGAGACGTGGAGGAGACCGTAGGAGGGCAACAACCCAGCAGCAGGACCGCTACCTCCACCTTTGTGCAAGGAGGAACAGGAGGAGCTGCCAGAGCCCTGCAAAATGACCTCCAGCAGGCCACAAATGTGCATGTGTCTGCAGAAACGGTTAGAAACCGACTCCATGAGGATGGTATGAGGGCACAACGTCCACAGATGGGGATTGTGCTCACAGCCAAACACCGTGCAGGACGCTTGGCATTTGCCAGAGAACACCAGGATTGGCAAATTCACCACTGGCGCCCTGTGATCTTCACAGATGAAAGGAGGTTCACACTGAGCACATGTGACAGATGTGACAGAGTCTGGAGACGCCGTGGAGACCGATATGCTGCCTGCAACATCCTTCAGCATGACCGGTTTGGCAGTGGGTCAGTAATGGTGTGGGGTGGCATTTCTTTGGAGGGCTGCACAGCCCTCCATGTGCTCGCCAGACGTAGCCTGACTGCCATTAGATACCGAGATGAGATCCTCAGACCCCTTTTTAGACCATATGCTGGTGCGGTTGGCCCTGGGTTTCTCCTAATGCAAGACAATGCTAGACCTCATGTGGCTGGAGTGTGTCAGCAGTTCCTGCAAAATGAAGGCATTGAAGCTATGGACTGGCCCGCCCGTTCCCCAGACCTGAATCCGATTGAACACATCTGGGACTTCATGTCTCCCTCCATCCACCAACGCCACGTTGCACCACAGACTGTCCAGGAGTTGGCGGATGCTTTAGTCCAGGTCTGGGAGGAAGTCCCTCAGGAGACCATCCACCACCTCATCAGGAGCATGCCCAGGCGTTGTAGGGAGGTCATACAGGCACGTGGAGGCCGCACACAATACTGAGCCTCATTTTGACTTGTTTTAAGGACATCACATCAAAGTTGGATCAGCTTGTCGTGTGTTTTTCCACTTTAATTTTGTGTGTGACTCCAAATCCAGGCCTCCACTGGTTAATAAATTTGATTTCCATTGATTTTTGTGATTTTGTTGTCAGCACATTCAACTTTGTACGGAACAAAGTATTCAATGAGAATATTTCATTCATTCAGATCTAGGATGTGTTATTTGAGTGTTCCCATTATTTTTTTGAGCAGTGTATGAGGAGGTGAAAAGGTGTATATCTCTTCCTGAGAGCTTTAACAGCCTCCAGGCTTCCACAAGACGCAGTGAACAGCACATGATTTTCAATGTATTCACAGACTTTGGGGGGTTGAAGTTGCCAGGGTGACTACAGCTCACCAGCCCATATAATGGGATATTCTATAGTATATAGAATATATAATATATTGTCTAATGTCATGAGGTCTCTGCTACCAAACCGCCCCTCACCCCCGCAACCCCTCGTTGGACAGGAAATGCAGCACTAGAGCCCTTTGAACTCGCTCAGCTGGGAGGAGATGCATTGCCGAGCACTTGAGACAGAATTCCTTGTAAAAATGATAATATTATTGCGCTCGCTACACTCTGACATACCGATAAAGCAGAGGGTGTCTGTCTTCAGTGTGTACACTCTCAGGAATAAAGGGCTGAAACTGTCTCTGGGGCAGTTCCCCTCTTGTCACTGGGGTGGAACCCTCAAGGCTCCATCTCAGTGCCTTTAGTCAAGGAACATAACTGAACCATAATCCACTGAAATGATGTGTTCTAAGCTGTACTGACTCCACACACCCCGCCTCACCTCCAGGCTTTTATTCTACTGTTCTATTTTAAAACATTCAGTTATGAAAAGGTACAAATATGAACTTTTCACCTGGAAAAGGTCATTAAAAGTTCACAATCTCACCTTAAAACCACTGCTGTGCCTTTTGAAGGAAGATTTACACTGTTTGTACCTCGATGAACAAAAAATGTACCTGAACAGAACCTTTTTTTCTAACTGTGTAGGATATTTTTCCCACCTCATGCTCCCCCAGAAAACCCAGTCTCCGTTTGACATTTCTGATTCTGTCCATTAAAGCTTGTAACACCGTGGAGCGATGACGAGCGGTCGCACATGCTGAGAGAGGTGAGATTTATTAGGGGCAAAATGGTCCAGGGTTCGACATTCAACACGGATAGATGGAGGGACAGACATGACAAAAAGGAAAACAGGAAAAACACACAGAGGCCGGAAGAACGACGTTAAACACCACAATACAAAACAATGACCAGCAAACTAACAGGGGAAAACACAGGGCTCAAATACTAGGAAACAACCAGGTTGACAAGACACAGGTGGATAACACAGGCGAGAACAATCAAGGGTGGAGTCAAGAAACAAGGGGGCAGGACAGGGAATAATCAAAACAAAGAAAGCACATGGAGGACTGGGAGGGGCCAGTCATGACAGAGCTAAGTTTGCCCTCCATGGATGTTGTTCTTTAGTAAGGAAAATGGTTCTATTATAGAGCCATGAACACTCAAAGAACCCTTTGCATGTTTAAAGTGTTCTTTGTATCATGAAATGTCTCTGATGGAGAATGTGCTGTAGACGGTTCTATGTAGAACCTTTTTGGGTTCTTCTGTTGATATGGTGTCAAGCTTATAACAATAGATGAACCCTTTTGGGTGGTATTTAGAACCGTTTTCAAAAAGGTTCCATATATGAAAATCTATAGCACATTCATGCGCGTTTTACATCCATTCAAAGAACCACTTCATGATCCAAAGAGCTCTTTTTCATGCAAGGGGTTCTTTGAGTATTCATTGTTCATTTTCTTTAGTAAAGAACCCTTGAAGAACCATCTTTTTTATGTGTGGTCTCTCTTTGGCATTTTTGATTCTGTCTATTAAAGCTGAAAGTTCCCTTACCATGGATGTGGTACACACTTAAAAAAATAGGGTGCTTCAAGGGTTCATTGGTAAACATGATGGTTCTATATAGAATCAGGAACACTAAAACAACCCTTTATGTGATGAAAGGTTCTTTTCATTGACAATGGGTTCTTCAGATTGATGGACAATGTGCTGTATATGGTTCTATGAAGGGTTCTGCTATAATAACAAGCTTAAAATCATAACAATAAGAAAAATCCTTTTGGGTGCTACATAGAACCCTTTTCAAAAATGTTCTATATATGGCCATACAGAGCAAAGAAAAAAAACTAACACTCAAAGAACCCTTTGCATCATTAAAGTGTTCTTAAGAATGTGCTGTAGAATCTGTTTATAGAATATATAGAATCTTTTTGAAAAGGGTTCTATATAGCAGCAGAAGGGGTTCTGCTATCATAAGAAACTTTAATAATAGTAATAATAGTAGAACCCTTTTGGTCCTATACAGAACCCTTTTCAAAAAGGTTCTATATAGAACCATACACAGCACATTCTTCATCAATCTGAATGACATTTCCATGATGCAAAGAGCTATGTAATCATGCAATGGAGTTTTCATGGTCCTATATAGAACCTTTTTCTTCAGTAAAGAACCCCAGAGAACCAGCTGTTTGAGGAGTGTAGCTTTGCGAATCTCTTTTAATCTGTGCATTTCACCTGACATTGCTGGCATATCCTTTTGAAGCCACTGTCGTTGGCCATCCTCAGTTTGGGAGCATGCAGCATTGACACTCTCTCTGTTTTCACTCAAAGCTGCCAGGCTACAGTTATTTAGCTCTATTTTTGTGGCAACTGTGTCAAACTCTTCCGTCTACCAGGCAGTTTGAACTCACTACCAAAACTGGTCCACAATAAAAAATTAATTGACCATTAGGATGAATGAAAAAAAGTTCAAACCAGAGGCGCTAAGAATGGTTCCTGATTAAAGCTCTGTAACCCTAATTACATATATGACTCTCAAAATGATATTTATAATTTATAACTCCAAAAAGATCAAAAGGCCTCTGTTCAACAGTGGATAAAATTCTGTATTTTTGCAAAATCTATGCAACCAAGCAAATTACTTTAGAATTTTATATTCACTGAGGGCGATTTTGCATGGGTAATTTTTGGCCTGATCCCATTTCTTAATTTTACCCCGACCCCTTGTTTTTGAATGTTGCCCCTTGTTCCTGAGCTGCAGGGCAGTGGTTGAGATCTTCCTCTGAAATGAGACCCTCTAATAAAAGAGCATCATTTCATTAACAGCTACTAGCGCCGCTCTGTAGGCGACCCTGCCCCTCTGCAGGGACAGCAGAGGAGGGGAAAGTTCAGCTCCTCACTACTGGGCTTTAGTTACATCTTAGGGGTCATACGCCTTCAAAGAGGGGGGCAATTATTTATTATCACCCGCCCTAATTCTTCAGTGATGTGAAGCAGAAGTCAGAGATTCTCCAGATTCTCGTTTGAATTGCTGCACCATTTAAGGTGGAACGGGAAAGTTAGCTACTGAGACGTCAGCACTACTAGTGATCTTCCATGCTTGTTATGAAGAAAAGAACCATAACACAAGATGATTACTGTAATTTTTAATGGAGAAAATGTACAGTAACAGTGCAGTGAGTGCAGTGATGAAGTTAAAGTGATGGTGTGGAGGTCGGCAGGGTCACAGTCTCAGGGAAGAAGCTCTTCCAGAGTCTGCTGGTGTGGGAATGGAGGCTCCTGTAATGCCTGCCAGATGGGAGGAGGGTAAAAAGTCCATGGTTAGAATGAGAAACATCCCTGATGATGTTCTGAAATTCTCACATTTGTGTTTTTTTTGGGCTCTTACGCTCCATCTTACCCATTTTTCTTTTTTCCCCTCATACCAGTCTTTTTGGAGTCTCTGTCTGGAGGATCATATAGCCCTAACACTTCACTCTGCCCCTCTATCTCAACAAGAATCAGGACACCCTACCACTAGATGAGAATGCGCAAAACAGAGGGTTAGGGCTAAGTGGTAGGGGCGAGGGGTGAAATGGGATTGGGCCTTCGTCCAGTTCCATCACAGAACCAATAGTAAAAGTCCTAAAACATAACATGGTAATAATAATGAACAAGTCTAAGTGGGAACATCACAAACAAGGCAAACCAAGCCCTGGCAAAAAGGCGACCACTACAAAGAACATGGTCCTTCTACGTTTGATGGACATTGTTTTTTATATCATGCTGTGTGTTGTTTACACTTACCTATATATATTGATTACAATTGGAAGCCCTCGGGTCATGTCCTTGGTTTATTTTCTGGGTGAAAGGGCATGGACTGGAAGTACAGTTCATTGAGCATTGATTTTTCTGTAGCTTTTGCATTTTTCTTCCACTGTTTATACAACGGATACAATTAGCAGTTCTACTTGAGATGTTAGCCTTCAAATACTATTTTCTCTATGGAAATGAATGGCCTTAATTTCTCAGCTGTTGCATCACCTGCAATTAGCACAGCGCTGCGATCCTTTTTTTGGTGGAAGTTAAAAGATCAGTATAATCAGTGGGGGAGACCAGGCTTTAATGAGCTACTTCTTTTAATTCATGATTTTACAGAAAAACAAATGTGTATTTATTCCATAAAGTTGTGCATCCAATGAAATAAAAAGTAGGTTTAGCTACTCTATTTCAGTTTTAGAAGTATGACTCATCAAAAAAGTTCTCAGGTCCTTCGGCAAGACTTGTTCCCAGGCAGGAGGGAGTAAAAAATGCCAAATTTAAATAACTTACCTACATAAAGAACAAAAAAAATATCCAGTGTTTCTCTGATTCATATTCATCAAAGAAGCAGTAGCTAAAGAATGGTAGTTGTGTTTGTTGTGTAATTTATTAGTAAGAATGTCCAGTTTTTGATGCAAGTTCCCTGCAATTCAAGGGAGATAGCCAGTGGAACTGGTTAGCAACCCTGCTGAAAAAGACCATTAGGTTAGGTTAGATTACATTAGATTAGGTTAGATTAGATTAGATTAGATTAGATTAGGTTAGATTATATTAGATTAAGTTAGATTAGATTAGATTAAGTTAGATTAGATTAGGTTAGATTAGATTAGATTAAGTTAGATTAGGTTAGATTAGATTAGATTAGATTAGATTAGATTAGATTAGATTAGATTAGATTAGATTACATTAAGTTTGATTAGATTAGGTTAGATTAGATTAGGTTCGATTAGATTAGGTTAGATTAGATTAGATTAGATTAGGTTAGATTAGATTAGGTTAGATTAAGTTAGATTAGATTAGATTAGATTAGGTTAGATTAGGTTAGATTAGGTTAGGTTAGATTAGGTTAGGTTAGATTAGATTAAGTTAGATTAGATTAGGTTAGATTAGATTAGATTAAGTTAGATTAGGTTAGATTAGATTAGATTAGATTAGATTACATTAAGTTTGATTAGATTAGGTTAGATTAGATTAGGTTCGATTAGATTAGGTTAGATTAGATTAGATTAGATTAGGTTAGATTGTGTAGAAATGTCATGATGAATGGACTAAAATGAACGGGCCAAATTGAGGGGGGTGGGGGGGGGGTGGAGTCTGGTTCCATTGACTTACATTAAAAGTAGAGTTCGGGACACTAAATCATCATATATTCCATTCAGATGTTAAATAATCACAAACGCAGACATAATTATGTGGTTCCTGACGCTGCTCACTATTTTCTTCAAAAATGGACAAACGTATGTAACTAAACAGCTAACACATGCAGCGAAGAACTACAGTCATGCTTGTTGAAACAAAAAACTGTCTTGTGCTGATTTAGCTGGTCAGCCAGTTGACCAGCATACCAGCATCCAAAACACAACATATCGCTGTTGTCGGATCAAAACCTTGTATCTCCTAAATACTGACTTTACGAGAGAAAGAAAAACATACTTGACTTTTAATGTAAGTCAATGGAACCAGAAGTTTTTACATGTCATTCTGAGCCGTTTTCGTTGGTTCATCATGAATTTATATGCAACGTAAAAGGCCAACAAGCTTTTTCAAATTATGCCAAAAATTAAAAAAAACTGCAAAAAAGGACATACAAGGTTTTGTTCCAACAGCAGCAATGTGCTGGTTTTACTGGTGATCAGTAAGTTATGTGGTTTCCGATGCAGTTTGGTGGTTATGTGGTTTCCGATGCATTAAACGGTTAAGTGTCATACAGTGTCAGAAACCACACAAGCAAGTCTGTTTGAGATGACTTCACTAAGAGAGCATATGATACAGTTACTTGTAAGCCAGATCAGCTTTCTTGGGCAAAAATCCTTCCAGTACAAAACTTATCAGATTTATAGGTTTAAGGCTTCCTGGTGTTTGAGTTGA
Source organism: Pygocentrus nattereri (assembly GCF_015220715.1). NCBI lineage: Eukaryota > Metazoa > Chordata > Actinopteri > Characiformes > Serrasalmidae > Pygocentrus > Pygocentrus nattereri. Next base: position 27,675,631 of record NC_051229.1, read on the forward strand.
TTTCATGGACCTGATTCCAAACCGTGTTTTCATTTGCTCTAATTTTTCACTGCCAGTCCAGTTCGTGCTCTGTGGTCAGCAGTTGGTAGAATGTAGATTAATAGCTGTTTTTTGTGACTGTATTTAAAGAGTTTATTTTTCACCTCAGAAAAGACATTACTGTCATGTAATGTGACAGCTGGCAGGCTGAGTTGCCTCATTAACTGTGATTAAAGTTAGAAGAAGGGAGGCGGATCGATGTCCTTACATGTGGTAATTAAGTTCTTGTAAGTATTAAATATAATTGGTTGGTGCACCTTTACTGTGGCTAATTAAAGCATAATCATTATTGAAACACAGAAGTTTTCTCGTCTGAACTCTTACTGTAAGCTGATGAGTCTCTTGAGACCGTCAACAGGGCAGAATTCATAAAGAGATTTATAAATTTATAACTGATATGTAGTGGGGATGCGGTGGCCTTCCAGCACTGGCAAGCGTAAAGAAAAGATCATAACTTTATTGTAATAATAGCTGGATTAAGACAGAAAATTGGACCTGGCATTTTGGATCAGGGTGGCCCACTACAATCAATTAAACACCACCACCCATCTTCACACTCCCCTGAATATGTATACCATCCGTGCCACTCTTTAAAAACACTAAACACAGGGGCTCTCAAGTGGCACAACCGTCAGGAGATCGCAAGTTGGATCCGAGGTGATGCTACAGCTCAATTGGCCTCGCTCCCCCCTCATGGTGTCTGTTGGATGATGTAACAGAACTGGGGGTTAGTTGTCACCTTAAGCTGTCCAATGGCACTGCGTTAGTGGCAATTTTGAAAAGATGCAGTGGTGCTTCATGTAAATCAGAGGAAGTTTGTTTGCCTTTGCCCTCCTAGTGCTGGTGGAATCATGGGGCATTCATGTAACTGGAAGGTCGCCAGTTCGATCCCCTCAGCTGACAGTCCATGATTGAAGTGCCCTTGAGCAGGGCACCTAATCAATAATTGCTCCCCAGGCGCCGGATAGGGCTGCCCACTGCACCGGGCAAGTGTGCGCACTGCCCCCTAGTGTGTGTGTTCACTAGTGTGCATGCATGTGGGTGTTTCACTGCACGGATGGGTTAAATTTGGAGGTCCAATTCCAGTGTGCAAACACAGTTGGCTGCTAGTTCTTACTTCTAAATTCTAATTGGGGGAGTCTTAACTAGTGGGTGGAATTACATTTCACTAAATGAGGGAAAACATTGAAACAAATCCCAAATAAATCCCTGAAGCCTGGTAATAAATAAGAGGGAATCAAGGAAGATTAAGGGAGGGGAACCATGTTAAATATCTTCAAATAGTGGCGATGAACCCTAAAACAAGCATCCTGTCTGTGAGAGAGAGCGAAAGCTGACGTGATAAATGATTGATCAGATGATCCGTGTTTACCAGGTGAAGAAGTGTTGAATAAACTGTAAACAAGTGAGGGCGCCCTGTGTACGTGAGAGAGAGTAGATATGATAAATAATTGATCAGACGATCAGTGTTTTCCAGATAAATGTAGCACTGCATAAACTGTAAACTCACCTCAAAAAGGATGCAGGTGAGCTCCTTCAAAGAGGTAAGTGAAGCCATCCAGTTGGAGAGGGGAGGGGAATAGGGTCAGTCTTGAAGAAAACAGAGCAGCTACTTTACAGTAAATATTTCATTATTTTATACTTTTTGTCTTATTGTATTAAGCTACAGAGCAGCTTTTGTGTTTCAGTGTTTGTGTTTACATGCAAAGATTTTTGCCAATCTGATTAAATAAATTCCAATTACAGAACAAGACTGAGGTGTTTATTCTCTCTCTACTCAACAATCTGAAGGAAAATCTCCATTTGCATGCTCACTAGAAGTAATCAGATCCAAAACTGTGCACTGAGTGTAAATGTTACCACGACAGTGAGGATCACGTGAGTCCAGTCAGAGTGAGATGAGCAGCAGTGAGCAGTGATTGTGTTTTTAACTGCTTTAAAATGACGTCAGACTCAGGAAAACGTCCTTCACATGTCCTTATTAAAGAAGGCAGAGAGGAAGACGTCGGGCTCTTAGACGCATAAGCTGGACGTCTGCCGTCCCACCGCCGTCTTTTAAAGATCAGAGCATGAACTTCGTCTCCTCTGCAGACCAGTTTCTGCTCCGCCGTGTTGAATGTTAAAACATTATAGACAGGAGACAGGAAGAGGAAGAGACAGGAAGACGCTATGCTGTAGTAACGCAGACTTCAACGCGAACCTCGGCAATATTGAGCAAGGCAGCAAGTCAGTAATCTATAAACCACATGGATTAGTTTTCTTAGCCAACACAGTTATAAAACAACTTTAAAAGCTATAAAATTTATATTAATAAACTACTCACTACCGGAAGTACACTGGAGGACGGTGAAGAAGATCTGGACAGTCTGCAAGCTTACATCGACGAGTGTTTCGACCGAGTCGTAATGGGAAAACCAACCAACACTCCGTCCAGCAACAAAGGAGCTCCATCCACCAAGAGGAGTCGCCCAGAAGATTCACCAGGGGCTTCTTCTCAGTCCAGCGAAGTGGCGGACATTTTGGAGTCCATCGATAAGAAGCTGTCCAGTTTCGACGCTCGCCTCTCCATTTTGGAAATTCTTCACAAGGAGTTTCAGGCTCTCCGGGAGTCGGTAGAGTTCAGCCAACAGCAGGTGGAAGCACTTGCTGTGGAGAACGCCGCTCTCAGAGAGTCGGTGAATTCCCTCACCAAGGGAATGACCCGGCTCTCGGAGGAGAATAAAAAAATCAGGGAAACCGTCACCGAGCTCCAGGCCCGCAGCATGAGGGACAACCTCGTGTTTTCGGGTCTACCGGAGAAATCGGAGGAAAACCCGGAAACGACAGTGAAAGAGTTCTTGCAATCCTACCTGAAGCTCCCGGAAGACACTGTTAAAACCATCAACTTCGATCGTGTTCACCGTATAGGAGCTAAGCGACCCGGGGCACACAGACCCAGACCAATCGTAGCCAAATTCGAACGTTTCAAGCAGAAAGAGCTGGTGAAGAGCCGCGGACGGGAGCTGAGAGGAACGGACTTCAGCGTCAACGATCAGTTTCCTAAAGAGATCCTGGAGCGACGCAAAATCCTGTTCCCTCTCCGGAAAAAACATATTCAAGAAGGTTCACGAGCTATCATTGCGGTGGACAAACTCTATATAAACGGACAGCTCTATCGCGACCAGGAAACTACGCCATGGCTATACTGATCAGGTGACCTGTGTATACAAACGCCTTTTTTCTCCATCTTCTTTGTTTTGTTTTTTTTTCTTTTTTTACATGTCTATATATAACAATTAATGCCGGTTTAGACAGCATAGTGGACTTTATGTTAAGTAATTATTATTTTTATTTTTATTTATTTATTTATTTTTTTTTTCTTTCTCTTTTTTTTTTTTTTTTTTTCTTTCTCTTCCCCTCATTCTTTTGCTATATTTGTCACTTTGGAGCACCCTTTCCTTTTCTTTTCTTTCTGCATCCAACATGTTTGCTACACAACACACACAATGCTATACAGGACACATAACATGCAATGTACACTCACACACACATCCACACACACACACACATCTTCAGTGAGCACGCAACACTTTCTCGATTAATTTCAATATGAGCACACTGAGGTTTGTTTCATGGAATGTGCGTGGAGTTGGTTCAAGGGAGAAGAAGGTGAAAATTATTAACCGATTAAACGACTTGCAGGCTGACATTGTGTTCCTACAGGAGACACATGTGTCCAGAACATCTGCACACACACTCTCCTCTTCACAGTTTCCTCATATGTACTCAGCCTGTTACAACTCTAAACAAAGAGGTGTAGCTATATTAATTAACAAAAGGATAAACTTCTCTATTAGAAACACGATGTCAGACCCCGAAGGCAGATTTATAATACTTAATCTATCTATTCAGAATATAGATTTATGTATTGCCAGTATATATGGACCAAATGTTGATGATCCCTCCTTCTTTCATACCTTCTTCACCTCACTTGCTGATCACTCTGATACCACAATTGTAATAGGAGGGGACTTCAACCTGGTACTTAATGCAGAGATTGACAGGCTTAGTACAGCAGTGAGTCAAAGAAACTGGCAGTCTGCAGACATTCTTAAACAATACATGAAGGATTTTGGTCTTTGCGATGCTTGGCGCTCACATCACCCCACTCTGAGAGATTATAGTTTTTTCTCACAAGTACATCACTCCCACTCCCGCTTGGATTACTTTTTAGTCAGTAGCTCCATGATGACGGAAATCACAGACACTCAGATACATCCGATCACTATTAGTGATCACGCACCTGTATCTGTGTCTCTGACACAGAAACGAGTTACACCACCAACTAGGAACTGGAGATTTAATACATCATTACTTAAAGAACAAGATTTCATTAATTATTTTAAACGAGAGTGGGCTATATACTTAGAACAAAATAATCTGCCGGAAATATCGCCATGTGTTCTATGGGAAGCAGGAAAGGCAGTAATGCGGGGTAAAATAATTTCTTACTGCGCACATAAGAAAAATAAAGAAAAAACACTTATATTAGAATTGGAACAGAAAATTAAATCTTTAGAAAATGCCTATGCTGCATCACCACAAGAAAATATAATTAACAGCCTGAGGAAACTTAAATTGGAATTAAATGAAATACTTGATAAGAAGACACAATTTATGTTGCAGAGGTTGCGTCTGGAAAACTTTGAACATGGAAATAAATCTGGAAAATTCCTGGCCAATCAGTTAAAACTGAATAAAGAAAAAACAGCTATTCACTCTATTAAAGACTCGGTCGGTAATATTACTCATGACCCACAACAAATAAATAACTCCTTTAAAGACTTTTATGAAGCCTTATACTCATCACAGATTAATCCATCTGATGCTGAAATTGAAGAATTTCTTAATGATATAAATCTACCTAAATTAAATGAGGATCAGATTACAACTCTTGATTCACCGTTTTCATCATCTGAATTCTATAAGGCAATACAGCACCTTCCAAATAATAAAGCCCCAGGCCCAGACGGGTTCCCAGCAGAATTCTATAAAGAATTTTGGCCTGTGTTAGAACCTACTTTTTTCAGAATGGTGACTCAAATCAAGAATAACCACACAATCTCCCCAAACATGAACTCTGCCAACATTAGCCTGCTTCTTAAACCAGGCAAAGACCCAACACTTCCATCTAGCTATCGCCCAATCTCTCTTATTAATGTAGACCTTAAAATTATTTGCAAAGTTCTCGCAAGAAGATTAGAAAAAATCACTCCATATATTATACATTCGGACCAAACAGGTTTTATCAAGGGCCGGCACTCAGCCGATAACACACGCCGACTAATAAATATAATAGATTACTGTTCCATTAACAAATTAGAAAAAATAGTAGTCTCTTTAGATGCAGAGAAAGCATTCGACAGGGTAAATTGGAAATTTTTGTTAGCAGTTCTACATAAATTTGGATTTGGCCCATCCTTTATAAACTGGATCGAAACATTATACAGCTCTCCAAATGCACGGGTTAGGACAAATGATCTTATTTCACAAAGCTTCAGTCTGCAGAGGGGAACTAGACAAGGTTGCCCACTCTCTCCCTCAATGTTTATCATCTTCATTGAGCCACTAGCAGCAAAAATCAGACAGAATGTAAACATCAAAGGAATCCAAACAGAAAATACAGACCATAAAATAAGCCTTTATGCTGATGATGTATTACTTTTCCTCGGGAACTCACAAACCGCTCTTCTAAAGACAATCACACTTATAGATAAGTTCTCATCTGTATCAGATTACTCCATTAATTGGAGTAAATCAACAGTTTTGCCTCTGAATTGTAAATTTCAGAACATCATACCTACATCACTACAGTCGGGCAACATTAGATATCTAGGTATAAATTTTTCTCCCAGGCTGTTAGATCTGGTACGACTGAACCATATTCCTTTACTAAAAACAATAGAGGACGATCTCACACGTTGGAACTCTCTACCTATATCTCTCATGGGGAGAGTTGCCACAATAAAAATGATGACTCTGCCTAAAGTAAATTATCTGTTCTTAATGATCCCTAATAAACCTTCTATTGCTTGGTTTAAGTCGCTAGACTCATATATTTCTAAATTTTTATGGAAAAGTAAAACATCTAGAATAAGCTTGAAGACTTTACAAAAGCTAAAATGCAGCGGTGGTCTAGAACTACCAAATTTTTATCACTATTTTTTAGCCAATAGACTACAGTATGTTTCAAGGTGGATGAAATCAAACCGCTCAGACAGCCCATGGCTGGATCTGGAACAAACACTCTGTGGGAAATTGAAAATATCTGACTTACCTCTCATTAGCTCCAGCATTAAACATTACAATTGCTTTAAAAGCCTTACAATAAGCACCACCCTGATAGCCTGGTGGGAATTCTTAAAGATGGCTAAGTCTTCACTAATCCCTTGTAAATTAACACCCATTTGGAACAATCCCGATATATGTCGGAAAAAGACAGTACTGAATTTTTCAGAATGGCAAGAAAAAGGAATAAATAATTTAGAACATGTTATTCATGATGGGACCTTTATTTCATTTGAAGATCTTATTTTAAAATATGAAATTAGCAGTAGCAAATTTCTGGAATATCACCAATTGAGGTCCATCATACAGGCAAGATTTAATCTAAGTAATCTAAATCTAGAAATCCCTGTGTGGATAACAGACTTTCTAAACCTCTATACCCCTAAACTGTTATCAAAAATATACAAATTATTATTAAAAATTAATGATTCAATATCCCTTCCAATTACAAAATGGGAGAGAGATCTTTCCATCATCCCGGATGAAAATTTCTGGACACAGATATGTCTAAATACTTTTAAAATGACTAAAAATCCAAATTTACAACTTATACAATACAAAACTCTCCATAGAATACATTATACAGGGCACAGAATGTTCCAAATGGGCCTCAGAGAAACAAATATATGCACTAACTGCACAGGTAATTATATTGAAAATTATATGCATGCTATATGGTCTTGCATGCCAGTTCAGAGATTTTGGCAGACAATATGTGAAGACTTATCCACATGGTTCCATTGTGATATCCAAGCCTCACCAAAACTGTGCATTTTAGGTGATATCAAATCAAATCAAATCAAATTTATTTATATAGCGCTTTTTACAACTGATGTTGTCACAAAGCAGCTTTACAAAAATGGGAATCACAGCACAACAGATATAAGTGAATTAAACATAGAAACGAATATATCACCTATAGTTCTTACTGCCTTATGCATCGCCAAGAAAACTATCCTCATGAAGTGGAAATCAAAAAATGATTTATGTATAACTCACTACAGAAACCTACTTCTAGACCACATTAGTCTGGAAAGAATGTCTGCTACCACTAAAAATCAATTGACTACATTTGAATCCCTCTGGTCCCCACTGATCAGCTCCATCACGTGATGGGGGTAACCGGCTGTAGTCTTGTCTTGTGGTGTACCCAGCAGGTGGCTGGGGGTGGGCTGGGGGATTTGGATGTCTGATGGCTCTTGGACTGGAGATGGGGGCTGACGCTCTGCGGTTTCTGTGTGCGGGCCCTGTTGTTGATGGTGGGGGGCCTGGATGTGTGCGCTCACGGTCTTGGGGTGGGGACCTGGGGACCCGTGGGGGTGGGTGCTGGCCCCGTCCGGGGGGCTGGCCTCCTCTGTGTGGGCCGGGGTGTGGGATCTGGGGCCTTGGCGCCTGGGGTCGCCCGTCCCCCGTTTGGGCTCCTCCCTGCGCTGGAGGGGTCTGTGCCCCCCTGGGCGCACCGCCGGGTGATGGGGGTCTGGGGCGCGCCGGGGTGTCTGTCTGGCATTCCAGGATTCTTGATGCCTCCCGGGAGGAGGGGTGGGGCACTCAAGTAGGGGGACAACCACATAGGGCTGGTTGGTTCTGGACCCAGGACCACTGTGTTTGCGTATATATGGGTGTGTGTGAAGTTTGTGCGGGTGAGTGTGTTTGTGTTGGTATGTATGTGTGTGTGTTTGTATTGTAATCGTGAGTATGTGTATTGTAACCGTGAGTATGTGTATGTGTGATAATTGTTGTCTCTTGTGTGCGTGTGGGTGTGTATGTTTTGTGCTGTGTCAGCTGTGTGGGCGGGCGCCGGCCTGGAGCGCGGTGGTGTCCTGGGGGCTTGGCCGCTTCGGGCCCTGGGCCGGCCTTCCCTGCGCCGCGGCCGGGTGTAGGAAACCGGGGTGCCTAGTGAGCTAGCGCCAGCTGGCTCTCTTCCTCCGAGGGGTAGTTCTCTGCCTCTCGGTCTTTCTTATCCTGACCCTTCCCCTCCTCCCACTCAGTCAAACATCACACTACACATGGGGGTTCTGGGGGAGGGGGGCCCATGCTACAGTGAGTAGGGCCACCTACCTGGCTCTGCTCGCTGTGATGCGTGATGTCCCACTCCTCCCCTTTTTTCCCCCCTTACAATGACACATTTCATGACACAGTACAGTACACACAGGGCTTTGGGGGGCAGGTGTCACTCAGTGGATGGTGGGTGGCGCTGCTGATGTGACCTCACTTATCTGCTCACTGCTACCTGCCCCTCAATTTTATTTACACATTAGACATTGAGGGCCTTGGGGGGCAGCGTGGCAGTGTGCTGTTATTCAGTACTACATTGCCTCTGTCCCTCCAATTTTAATTGCACTGTAGCTCACACACATTCTTTTCATTTCACACACATATTGAGTGTGTGGGGGGGGGGTGGGCAGGTCCTCTCACACCGGTTTGGTGCACCCTGCCTGGTGGGGAGACCGGCCGGTCATTCGGGGCCGGGGTGGCTGCCTCCCTGGGTTACCGCTGACCCGTGCTAGTGTCCGCCCGCCGATACTGTGAGTCCATGTATGTTCCGTGTGTATGCATGAGTGGGTGACTGGTGTGTGCGAGTGTGGGTGTGGGTGTGTGTGGGTGCATGTGAACATGTGTGTGTGGACAGCTGGGCCTGGGTCTATGACTTGCTGAGCCTGGACATCTGTGGTACATGGTGGTGGGCAGGAGTTACCCCTCCCCACCGCTCCCCGCTGCTTGCCGACTCCGCCCCACACCCGGGGTATGGGTGCCCTGTGGGTCCCTGGGTGCATGACTGGACATCGTGGCGTGGTCCCTGCCCTGCTCCCTTGGCGGTTGTGTCCTGAGGGTGGTTTGGGCCTTTCTGGCATGGGGGGGGGGGTCCTGCCGGGGGTCGGCCGGTCTCGGGCGCCTGGGCCCTCGGGGGCCGCATGCTCGGCTCATGCTGGGGATGTTGGCCTGCCGGGGGGGGTGGGCTGCTCATTGCCTCTGGCTCTCCGGTCACTTGCCCTTTGTCTGTGGGCGCTCTGTCTGGGGCCTCCATTCTTCGTCCTCTGGGGCGTGCACGCGGTGGCCGTCGGAGCGTGTGGCCTCAGGTCTCCTGAGTTCCTAATGGGCTGTGGATGGTCCGGGTCCCCCGGGTCCTTCCCTATCTGTCTCTGGACCACGGGGGCATGGTTGCGGCTTCTTGCCCTCATTGCTGAGCACATTCCATGACACATGACACGTGAACGCATATACACACATATACACATTGTTGCAAACAGTAGAATTGTGTGTGGTGGGTGGGTGTATATGTATAGAGGCATATGTATAGATATGTAAACATGTGTATGTATGTAGCAGCAAATAGTAGAATTATGTCTGGGTGTATATATGTATATGTATATGTGAATATGTATATGTATGTATATCTGTATAATTGTTTTTTTCCCCTCCCCTTTTTTTTTTTATTTTTTTTTTTTTTTTTTTTTTTAATTTATTTTTTTTTCTATTTATTTTTATTTAGTTGTCTGTTTATTTACTTATTTTATTTGTTTTTTCTCTCTTTTTTATTATTATTATTATTATTTTTTTTTCTATTTATTTATTTACTTACTTAATTATCATTATTATGATTTATTATTATTATTATTATTTTTTTTTTTTTTTCTCTCTCCTCCCTTCTTCTCTTTCTTTCCTGTCCTCTTTTTTATTGCCTGTCAGGCCTGGCCAAACAAATAAAATAAAAACTTTAACAAGAATAGGCTTTAGTAACCTATAGAGCTTTTTCTTGTGAAAACAAATATGTTTGGTACATCAGTACATTCGGATTACCATTCCGATTGCAAAAATGGCCAGATATGACAGGTTAAAAAAAAAAAAAAAAAAAAAAAAAAAAAAAAAAAAAAAAAAAAAAAAAAAAAAAAAAAACATTATAACATTATAAATTTTCACTATGACGTGGCGCACATGTAGAATATAATCAGATACAGGCATTTACACAGATAGTATTCTTCTATTTAATGGATTATTTACAGGACTACCACCTCGTTCAAATGGATAGAAATTGCATTCCAAATGGCCTCAATGGTCTTTCTTGTTGACCATCAATATAAACATCTCCAGCTTGCGTGCTGCTCCTCAGTCTGCTTTGGGTGAATTTAAGCATTGAGAATATTCCTCCACAGGGCATTCGAGTCAGGAAAAGGAGATGAATCACAGCTGACAACATGCTGAACTGCCTGGGTATTTCATAGCAGCACAGTAGGCAGTTTTTTGCAGCTCTTATTCACAAAATATGTCTCCTCTTCCTTTCCAGCAGATCCTTCTTCCACCGTTCTGTACTTCCATATGTGACGCTTTAAGCCTGTACACTGTACAGCTAGACTTTTCAGCTCTGACTATTTTCCTGTGTTTGTCTCTTTTCTTGTCTCTCAGATGAGTTTTATTAACTGTGATTTGCTGGACTCACCAGGACACCACTGAAACTACTTTTGTAAATTTTGCTATGTTCTTTGAAATAAATGAAATAGTGTTTTTATATAGAACAAAGAGGCAGTGTGTTATTGTGAAATAACATCACGGCTGTGATTTGGTCACCGAAGATCATCACAGCCGTGATGTTATTGGTGATAATTCACTCCTTGAGTGTCTCTACTGCTTTAATACAGCAGTTAAATAAACACAGTAAGAAATGAATAAACTGGCCGTGAACGCGGCGTTTAATATGTTTTAATGTTCAGCTCCTTCCTCCTAATTAAAGCTCCTTAACGAGCAGCTTGTTGCTACATCAGAGTAACGAGCTCCGCCCACTCGCTGCACAGCCGGCAGTTCATTCTCCAGCTCCTTACACTAAATTCCCAAACTGTCATCTCCACTGAGCAGCTTTTGTTTTTATTGGGTCAGTTTTACAGCTCAGTCTGATCTTCAGACTCTGTCGGTCAGATGTGGTCTTAACAGTGTCCGTTTTCTGTTTGTGGCAACATAAGAAGTAAAAACGTTCAAATGGCTCGAGCTTCTCCTACAGCTGTCAGAGTCATTGCTTAGGAACCGCATCTTCACGGAGTGATACAGTGTTTGTAGAAACCTGTGATGTTATGGCAAAATAACAGCACCATTAGACTGCTTCTCAATCAATCAGCTTGCGTGGCTGGGACTAACTGTGATATAATTGTTATTCTAAATTTTTTTGTAAAAGATCTTTTGTTTGGTATTTTTTGGCTTCCTTGAAGTTCTGTTTCTTTTTATGGCTGGATAAAAGTGTAGAGCAACAAATAAATTGTTAACTCTGCTATTTATATTTTTATTATTATTTAGTTATTAATGGGATATTCCTCTTTGCTCTGGTCTGGCGACTGAGTGGGCAGTCTTGCTTTCTCTTTGTTGTGTCTTACCCCTAGTAAACATAACACTGTAAACTGTCCATTATAGACTTTAGCTGAGGACTTGGATTGCATTATTGGGAAGAGAAGTGGTCCCTGTCTGATGAAAGCTACTGAGGTCCAGCCAAACCAAATCAGCAAAGAGAGTGTCACAAATCTTCTGTGGAGCGCTGTGACAGCTATGTTCAGGACTGTGTTGCGTATATTCACCTCTTTTGCTGTCTCAGCTTAGTGCTTCATCTTGAACCACATCTCTTTTGCCCTGCTTTTCCTTCGTTGTTCTTTTCTGAGCCTCTGCTTCAGTGTCTGTTTCTTCCTTCCTCTCTTCACTGTTTTCATTTGTCTTTTTGACATGTGTGTCTGCAGGTGCCTTCACAGTGGAAATCCCTGGTGATGCTTTTGAGGCTTTTGTGTGGCAGTCCCCATTTAGTGGGCAGAGAGGATGTCCATGGAGGTGTTGGACAGTGGAATAGTTTGGTCAAATAGGGTGTTTCCACACTTGGGCTATTTCTGAAGTGGGTCTGAAGTGGAATCTGAGTCACGGTTTTCTGTGAGCATGACAAACAAACTCTCTAAACGGACCCCAAAACAAGACAAGTTGAGACCACCTCAGTTTGTTTTGAGGTTCGAATGATTGTGCATTGTGAAATAAAACCGGCCCCAGTCCGCAGGCCCAAAAGTCATCACTGTGTACAGATGACTGTACACAAAGCCTCAGTCATCAGCACTTCAGCAATGCATGAAAACTCACTGCCGCTCTTTCAGATACTTTTTTGCCAGTTTGAGCTCAGCGAGGAAAATGGAACCCACCACGGAAGACCTGCAGAGTCATTTTTACAATGTTGGGAAAAAAAAACTTTGAACAATCATTTCAGCGTAGCCAATAGGAGAGCAACAGGTGGGTCTGGTGGTTCCTCTCTCTACATGAAACATATTTATCAGAGATTTTTGAGCATAGTAGACACCATGTGTGCTGTGAAAAGGGCTTTGCGAGCATGTGCACATCTCCAGAGGTGAACCTGAATTCTAATGGAGTTGTGTTTGGAGAATCACTGAATTCAGGTGTTCCAGTCACTTCCATGGCCACAGGTGTATAAAGCCGAGCCCCTAGGCCTGCAGACTGCTTCTACAGACATTAGTGAAAGAATGGGTCGCTCTCAGGAGCTCAGTGAATTCCAGCGTGGTACCGTGATCGGACAGTCCAGTCCAGTCGTGAAATTTCCTCATTACTAAATATTCCACAGTCCACTGTCAGTGGGATAATAACAAAGTGGAAGCGATTGGGAACGACAGCAACTCAGCCACGAAGTGGTCGGCCACGTAAAATGACAGAGCGGTCAGTGGATGCTGAGGAGCATAGTGCGCAGAGGTCACAGACTTTCTGCAGAGTCAATCACTACAGACCTCCAAACTTCATGTGGCCTTCAGATCAGCTCAAGAATAGCATAGAGAGCTTCATGGACTGGGTTTCCATGGCCGAGCAGCTGCATCCAAGGCTTACATCACCAAGCGCAATGCAAAGCGTGGAATGCAGTGGTGTAAAGCACCGCCACTGGACTCTAGAGCAGTGGAGACGTGTTCTCTGGAGTGACCAATCACGCTTCTCCGTCTGGAAATCCGATGGACGAGTCTGGGTTTGGCGGTTGCCAGGAGACGGTACTTGTCTGACTGCATTGTGGTGAGTGTAAAGTTTGGTGGAGGGGGGATCATGGTGTGGGGTTGTTTTTCAGGAGTTGGGCTCGGCCCCTTAGTTCCAGTGAAAGGAACTCTTAAAGCTTCAGCACCAAGAGATTTTGGACAATTTCATGCTCCCAACTTTGTGGGAACAGTTTGGGGACGGCCCCTTCCTGTTCCAACATGACTGCACACCACTGCACAAAGCAGGTCCATAAAGAGCCAGTTTGGTGTGGAAGAACTTGACTGGCCTGCACAGATTCCTGACCTCAACCCGATAGAACACCTTTGGGATGAATTAGAGCGGAGACTGTGAGCCAGGCCTTCTCGTCCAACATCAGTGTCTGACCTCACAAATGCGCTTCTGGAAGAACGGTCAAAAATTCCCATAAACACTCCTAACCCTTGTGGAAAGCCTTCCCAGAAGATCTGAAGCTGTTATAGCTGCAAAGGGTGGGCCGACATCATATTAAACCCTATGGATTAAGAACGGGACATCACTCAAGTTCATATGCATGTGAAGGCAGATACTTTTGGTGATATAGTGTAGTTCAGCTACATTGTGAACACAAAAAGAACTGAGATCATGTGCAGTTGGTTCCCTTTCAGGGTCACTTTTTTTCTCTGTCTTCTCTCTCTCTCTCTCTCTCTCTCTCTCTCTAATCTCTGTCTTCACTGATTACAGTAAAAACAAACATTGAACATATGGGTAAGACTTTACTAATGAATAACTAATCAGACACTAATGAGTCATTAATCAGGAACAGATGAATAAGTCATATATTAACAACCACAAGACTAAATTACTAGTGCATGTACCAGTGAATGAAGATGAAAATAATAAATGCTTTCTTCAGTGCCTGCATTTGTTAGGAATTCAAGTGTTAATTAATGTTGATGTCAGGTCCCCCTTAGACACAGCGCTCTGGAATATTACGCCTATTAAAGTCAACTGTGTTTTTCTCTGTAGCTCCATCCTCTCACCATCTTGTCCATCTGCTTCATCATGCTGTGTAAGCAGCTCTTGTATTTGCCTGTTTCTGTCTGTCAGGTCGTGAGTTCATTGTTTTTGATATCTTCTGTCACCTCGTCTGTTTCTACCCACCGAGTGACTGTTTAATAAAATTGAAAAGCTTACACTGATGTTGTTTTGCAACTACTCCTTATTTGTGACAGTGGCCATATTTTTAAATCATCTTTCATGTTATTAATACGACGTATAACTCCTATATTGATGCACAGTGCCTCATGAAGGAATGGTTCATGCTACAGTGACCACTGAACTCAGAAATCAGTTCATTATAGATGGGGAAAGTGCAGTGCCTTTCTCCTGGGCTCATACGAATCCTTAATTGTGTGCACATTGTTGTGCTTTCCCACGTCTTGTACAGCTGATTGAACTCAACAGCTTATTCACAAGCTCCTCTTGTGCTGGTTGACGCATGATGAATTCATGTTTGTACCCCCTAAAGTGAAGATCGAGTCCGTGACTCAGCTTTACTGAAAAACTCAGAACGGAGAGCAAAAGAAAGGAGAATACCGTGCCAGGTTAGCGCTTGTCCAAGCCCAGCTACAGAGCCCTCTCTGTCCCGGCTCAGTCTGTTTACTGCTAGGCCTAGAATAAGAGTCCCTGTCAAAGGAGGAATAACAAATGAACCAAGCAGCATAAACTCAACGTGATTTTAACCAGACAGAATCGTGTCAGAGACGTGGCAGACGCTGCATATTACTACTAGAATCACTCGATGCTCGTGAGAAACACAAACACCTTACTACTCGTAAAACTAAAAATAAGTAAGCACCAAACCAAATACTTAATCTGCTTGACAACAAATTTAGAAATAATAGCATCTGCAGATCCGTTCTGTTTCACCACAGATAACAGCTGCATGTTTGACACATTAGTCTAAAAAGAGGTGAGGCACGAACACTCAGACAACAATAGCATGAGTAAATACACTCACCCGCCACTTTATTAGGTACAATTAGGTTCACTTAACACAAATAGCTAATCAGCCAATCACATGGCCGCAGCTCACTGCATTTAGGCATGTAGAGGTGGTCAAGACGACTTGCTGAAGTGCAGACCGAGCATCAGAATGGGGAAGAAAGGGGATTTAAGGGGCTTTGAACGTGGCGTGGTTGTTGGTGCCAGAAGGGCTGGTCTGAGTATTTCAGAAACTGCTGATCTGCTGGGATTTTCACACTCAACCATCTCTAGGGTTTACAGAGAACGGTCCAAGAAAGAGGAAATATCC
Source organism: Pygocentrus nattereri (assembly GCF_015220715.1). Lineage (NCBI taxonomy): Eukaryota > Metazoa > Chordata > Actinopteri > Characiformes > Serrasalmidae > Pygocentrus > Pygocentrus nattereri. The sequence goes on from NC_051229.1 coordinate 27,691,274, forward strand.
AGTGAGCGGTCAGTTGTGTGGACGAAAATGCTTTGTTGATGTGAGAGGTCAGAGGAGAATGGGCAGACTGGTTCCAGATGATAGAAAGGCAACAGGAACTCAAATAACCAACCAGAATCTCTGAGGAACGTTTCCAACACCTTGTTGAAAGTGTGACATGAAGAATTAAGAAGGGAAAAAGGGGTCCAACCTTTTACTAGCAAGGTGTACCTAATAAAGTGGCCGGTGAGTGTATATCTGTGTATATATAATACAGTATGCATAACTCACCCTTAAAAGTAAGAAAAATATGAAATATTGCAAAAAGGCGAAAAGAGAAATATTGAATTTTTTAAAGTTATTTCATTTATTTTCATTCATTTCTCTTTAATGTTTTGCAAGAGGTATTTACTCAAGACTCTATGGCTGCTTGACACATAGCATTGATCGCAATTGCTGCCATTTACTGGTGAAGAAAAACAGCAGTAGTTTCCAGCTGCAGAAACAGTTGAAGTGTTACATTTCAAACCGCTTTTAAAAGAATAACAGATACAGATACATTTTCATTTCTTTGAAGGTGGTTTGTTTCAGAGTAATTGTGGCATATATTAAGATAATTCACAGTTTTAATTAAATCAAATGCCTATTTTCAGTAAATAAACTAGTTTACAGTTTATTAAACATACAACAGTTTATGTTTATGTTGTAACAGTATGACATTGCAGTGTAACACAGGTTCATCATTTATGTTGAACAGACTCTCCCAAAGTTTCACGCTGCTGCGCTGACGTTGAACCGTGTGCTGGTTCGGTATGACCAACAGATCAAAACCAGCTCTAAACAAAGTGACCGCTGGGCCCTGATTGGTGCTCTGGCTTTGCGCTTCTTTCGTTTTGACATGTTACGTTTTTATACACACAGAAACCAAAAGGAACAACAGATTTCTCAAAATGTAGGAGGAAAAAGTCGGATATTAGACTCTGAAATGTAGTGGAGTGAAAGGAAAAAGTCGTCCAGAACGGAGAAACTTCAGTACAGATACACCAAAAATACTAAAGTACAGAAAGAGGTCGTTTACACAAAGAGACAGAGGGCGTCTGATTGTGTAAGCTGAGTTAGACTTGCTTGGTTAGGAAGATGCCCGTTCATTAAACTTCTTTTTCCTCGAGTCTCCACTCCTGTTTTTTCTTCAAGAAACAAACACCTGCCAGCAGAAGTCAACAACTTCATTACTGTCCACCACTGATTTTCACAGTACTGCATATGCTGCCTCATTCTTCAGTCTCTTGGCATCTCTTTTGCTCCCTATGAGCAGGTATCTGACCGCCAGCCCACTTCCTTCTGGTACAATGTTTAAAGGTGCTGCACTACTGAATTTCTGCTGTTCTGTTGTGGATAAAAAATATCTGTAACTCGGAAGATTCAGGGTCGGCAAAGTAATCTATATCCTCCTCTTCTGGCTTTTCTCTCTAGGCCTGCCTGGCTAAGCCAGACATGAGGAGAGACAAGTGGGTGAGGTTTTAACATGATAATACAATCAGGTCCAGAATTACTGGATACCCTGATAAAGAGGTGTATTTGTATTAAATGATAAAATAAAACTAATGGACACATAGTTGTTTAATAAATAAATAAATGCATAGATGTCTCAATTTGTCTCAATTGATGTTTAAATTTTCATCCAGTTCATCCAGAACACGACGTCCCCATCTCTGCCTTCTTTAATAAGAACATGTGACGGACGTTTTCCTGAGTCTGACATCATTTTAAGTGAATTAAAAACACAAGCACTGCTCACTGCTGCTCATCTCACTCTGACTGGATGTGATACTTGCTGTCATGATAACGTTTACTCTAAGTGGTTCTCCATGCACGCGCGTCATATTGGACCGGATTACTTGTAGTGAGCATGTAAACGAAGATTTTCCATCAGACTGTTTAATAGAGTGAGTGTAAACACCTCAGTGTTTGCATGTAAACACAGACACTGACATTATAACTAGCTAGCTAGCAAACTGGACCTGAGCTCACTAAAACAGTAAGCTAGCCAAATTGAAGTAGAGCATGCGCAATTTGTTTTATTGCAATATTATCAACATCATTTTGAAAACACTGGCCAGTTTATTCACCACCAGCACTTTTTGCTCAGTATTATGAATGGGGTCTCAGAGGGTTCCTGAACTCCAGTGTAGCATAGCCTAATCCTAATCACCATAATCTCTCATGACACATTGCTGAGCCAGGCAGTCAGCCAGTTGTTGACTTCTGCTTACTGTAACTTCTACACTTCCTCCTCACTGAGCCTGTCAACACCACCACTGGCCAGTGCTGGTGAGGAAGGTCCTGTAGCAAACATGTCAGGTATTTTAGCACATCTGGCACAAGGGTTTGTCATATTTGGCCTGCATTTCTCCTCTGGCTCCCCTGTGATTTGTCTTCTCCATGTTTACTCTGAATTTGTTTAGTGGATGTGCTGTTTAATGAAGCTGGGGAGGTGTTTAAAGCTGTGATTGGGCCAATGGGCCAGCCTACCTGCTTTATGGGCCAGTTAGACGGAAACAAACAAACAAACAATTGCGCTGGCCCAAAAGTCACACTGGCCCACCGGGAAAGTGCCTGATCTGCCAGTTGGCCAGTCCAGCCATGGCTTAGCATAACAACCTCAATTAGGATATCTTTCCTTTCACTAGCACATCATAGTTGTAAAATGAACATAACCAAATCATAGCGGAACAGTTTTGACATATTCCAGGCGTAATAATAACACTAAAGTTTTCAAAGACTGCTCAAATGTTTTGTGTCAGATTACGAACGCTACCTATGCTTTTGTGTGCTTCAGTTTCAGATTGAAAACCTATTAGTTAACCTCTTAAACTCCTCGAGACCACCGGTGGGTCCAAAACATCATGTTCACCATAACGTTCATATTCCATAAGCTCCATTCAGAAGCTGGGCATCGTGTGAGGCTGTAGCTCTTCTCTCCAGTCTATTAGGCGGTGATGTCATTTTAAACCCTTATAATAAAAGAAGCTGAACTCAGTTTGTTTTTCTACTGAAAGTCGACCCGTTTTTCCCCAAATCTGGGCTCTAAACTATAAACAGACGGCGTCTCTTCAGTGATCTGCTCTGGAAACATCACTTTTAGAAAATAACACAAAGAGCGTCGGAGATTTTTGGCTTTAAGCTGTAAACTGTGAGCAATATGTGTGATCATAAAACACATTCTGTTCATTTGAGGGGAGCTTTTGAAATAAATGATTTCATGCAGTTACTGAACAATTTGCCTTACGATTTGATCCCGTAAATTCAGATGGACAAACCAAAGTACACCCTGGAGAATAAGAGGCTAGCCAGCCTTCAGAGTTATCAGCCTGTTATTTGTTGTTTAGCGCGTTTAGTTATGAATCCTTCATGTTATAAAAGGAGCAGATACAGATCAGGACGAATAGATGCATTTTAATTGCTCTGAAGATTTCATCATATAAAGAGTAAAGCAGTGTGTAATTAAAAAAAAGGGCCTTCATGATTCATGGCAGCGCCACAGCGACTCTCTTCAAAGAACATCAGCAGTGATAAGACGAGCTTCATTGGAGAAGTGCTGCTGAACACACTTTGGATGGGCAGTTACTCAAGAGGAAAATCAGACAAGATAAACATGAATTAAATCAAATTTGTTCAACAGCACGTTTCAAACACTCCTATCAAAAAAGAGTTTCAGGGGAAATCAAATGTTTTACAAGGGTTCTTTAGTAAAGAAAATGGTTCTATATAGAACTACACTCAAAGAACCCTTTGCATCATTAAAGGGTTCTTAAGAATGTTTTGTAGAATCTGTATATCAAAAGTGGACAGTAGTTAAGTAAATGTAATTTGTTACAGTACTTAAGTCGTTTTTTAAGTAGTTTATTTAAGTATTTTTTCACCTGAAATGAGTTCATGAAGCCAGTCTGGTTATAAAAATGATAACAGGACATCAGAGCCAGAATTACTCTTTTAGTACTTTTACTTTATACTTAAGTACATTTGAAGGTAAATACTTTTGTACTTTTACTCAAGTGGAGGTCTAAAGGGAGGAACTTCTACTTTTACTGGAGGAATATTTTATCTTGGGGGTCTCGACTTTAACTCAAGTACATGATTTGTGTACTTCGTCCACCTCTGAATATTTTATAAAAACTAAATAACAAAAAATATTTAGAAAAGTGGCACCAAAACTGCCAAAGCTCCTAAATCATAGACTCCAATATAAAGCTTGACTCAGCTTTTTATTTACCAGCTTCTCATTTTAATTTTCCGTTCCACCTTAAATGGTGCTGCAGCTACACTGAGGCGCCTTCGTCGAATGAATACATACCTCAATAAATGATCCTTAATCAACAAATACCTCAAACTTTTGCTTGGAGATGTTACTGAGCAGTTAATGTGCAGCACAGCAGAACTACAATCAGCCCCTGGAGCTGCTGATCACGTCTCACTGGCTGATCTAAACGCTGCGTCCCAAACCACATACTTCTGTACTTCACCTACTGCACTAAAGAGAGCACTTCTAATGGTATATGCATTATTGTTTGCATACTATTTAGTGACCCAGTACGCGGTTTGCAAATAATGCAGCTGGAAATTTCAGCGTGTAGATTTTTCATTCGTCATCACTACAACCACAATTCAAAGGAAATCAATCGGTAATTTGTAAGGGAATCCATCTCAAATGTAACATTCCCGGCAGTATGTGGTCTCTCTTTTCTTTCACGTTTGCCATCATTTCGTCTCCTCTCTGTGCTCCTTCTTCCGTGTGATGTTCTGCCCGTTCCTCTCTCGTTCTCTGGGATGGTAGGTGTTAAGCTCTATTATACATTCCACTCATCATCAGGCTCTCAGCGAGCATTTGCTCTCTCCTGATCAAAAGCTCCTGATTAGTGACGAGTGTTTGATCTGGCCGTGGCACAGAGGGTCTGCAGAGAAGTGCCTGAGGGCAAAAAGAGAATTAAGGAGAGAGAGAGGGAAAGGAGGGCTCTGGTCACTGGTAAAGAAAGGCAGTTAAGCAGTGGCCATTGAAACCAGATTCCCCTTACAAACTGACTTTCAATGGCATTTCCCAGTTAGAGATTGCAGCAGTTTGATGTGAGGCCCACAGCTTTGGTCCCAAAGTCAAAGAACCCAGTTTGTCCCTCAACTGCCAGGAAGAAATACGTACATAGTTTATGGACCATAAACACAACTAGGTCACAAAATGCATGTTAATATGATTTTTTAGGGGGTTGAGAGATGATACACACTATGAATCAAACTGCTGGATCGTCTGTGGGTTTATTATCTCATTATAAACAGCCCCAGAACTGCTGAATGAACTTGAAGTTGCCATTCAAAATAGTGGCAGCATGATTGCGAGGTCATCTGAATGCTGTCAGTATGGCTGTCCATCTGCTCCATCTTAGCAGTTTCCTATGGGCAGTTATATGAGTGCAGAGTGTCCACTCTTTGAAAGGGATTAGACCTATAAACCCTGAACTAAAAGCCACATTATTGTCAGATAAACTCTGAAATTGTTTCTAAAATCCTTTAATAAATATTAAAATTGTAGTGTTTGGATTATATAAGGCATCATAGAACTAGGAACTAGGACTCATAAAATGCATGTTTTTTTTTTTTTGTGAGATTATTCCCACTATGAATCAATTTGAGACAATTTGAGTCATGATACAGAATGTTCTGTTCTGTTTATCTATAGTTCTGTTTATCACAATCCATGATATTCCTAAAAAATGAAGAAGCTGGTGAATAAGAAGCTAACTTCGGGTTTGTCTGCCTTAAGTGGCTAAAGTTCTTGATTAGATTAGATTAGATTAGATTAGATTAGATTAGATTAGATTAGATCAGATCAGATCAGATTAGATTTGATTAGATTACATTAGATTAGATTAGATCAGATTAGATTAGATTAGATTAGATCAGATTAGATCAGATCAGATTAGATCATATTAGATTAGATTTGATTAGATTAGATTATATTAGATTAGATTAGATCAGATCAGATTAGATTAGATTTGATTAGATCAGGTTAGATTAGATCATATTAGATTAGATCAGATTAGATTAGATTAGATCATATTAGATTAGATTAGATTAGATTAGATTAGATTAGATTAGATCAGATCAGATTAGATTAGATTTGATTAGATCAGGTTAGATTAGATCATATTAGATTAGATCAGATTAGATTAGATTAGATTAGATTAGATCAGATTAGATTAGATTAGATTAGATTAGATTAGATTAGATTAGATTAGATTAGATCAGATCAGATCAGATCAGATCAGATTAGATTAGATTAGATTTATTGTCCTCTAAAAAGTAAGTTTTCACAGCCTGTGCTGTCCATACATTATGCGGGGACATACAAGATCAGACATGTGAAAAATTACATATATTTGAAAAAACACTATTAAAACAAACATAAAATACAGGCAACATGTCCCATCCATAAAGCACATTTAAACACATAAGCCCTACACGTCAGTTGTGTCCTTTGAATGCTCGCTTTACAGCATCTATTTCAGTGGTGTGGCAAGTGGAGAGAGAGTTATCATCACTTTTTCCTGCTTGGGAACAAAACTCCGTGTCGAGTGTAATAATGATGATCAGAGAGTGAACGGTGACCCTCTGCGGAAATCAAACACCCGTGCTTATTCATTCTCAGAAATAAAGGTACTAACCTGCCACTGGGTCAGTTCCCCTCTTGTCACTGGGGTGTACAATACATACAACTGTACAATAATCCACTGAAATGATGAGTTCTAAGCTGTACTGACTCCACACACCCCGTCTCGTCTCCAGGCTTTTATTTTATTGTTCTGTTTTAAAACATTCGGTTATGAAAAGGTACAAATAGCAACTTTTCACCTGAAAAAAAAAGGTCACAATCAGACCTTAAAACCACTGTTGTCCCTTTGAGGGAACATTTGCATTGTTTGTACCTTGATGAACAAAAAAATACCTGCCCAGAGCCTTTATTTGTAACAGTGCACCTCACGGTGCTCCAAATAGATTCAGATTCGCATTTGCACATTTATTTGGATGTAGAGTTCACCTGTTTTAGGTTGTGGATTCAGTTCATTAGGAGCGACTGAGCCCTGTTAGAAAATCCCCTCTCACACTCATTTCAGCCAGAAAGTAAAGGCTTTACATAGAAACATAAGATCAGACTGTAAATTAACTTGTAGAGCAATCATAACACACATAATTATCAAATACACATGTAACATGTAATATACACTATATTGCCAAAAGTATTCACTCACCCATCCAAGCCATTGAATTCAGGTGTTCCAGTCACTTCCATGGCCACAGGTGTATAAAGCCGAGCCCCTAGGCCTGCAGACTGCTTCTACAGACATTAGTGAAAGAATGGGTCGCTCTCAGGAGCTCAGTGAATTCCAGCGTGGTACCGTGATCGGACGCCACCTGTGCAGCAAGTCCAGTCGTGAAATTGCCTCACTACTAAATATTCCACAGTCCACTGTCAGTGGGATAATAACAAAGTGGAAGCGATTGAGAACGACAGCAACTCAGCCACGAAGTGGTCGGCCACGTAAAATGACAGAGCGGTCAGTGGATGCTGAGGAGCATAGTGCGCAGAGGTCACCGACTTTCTGCAGAGTCAATCACTACAGACCTCCAAACTTCATGTGGCCTTCAGATCAGCTCAAGAACAGCATAGAGAGCTTCATGGAATGGGTTTCCATGGCCGAGCAGCTGCATCCAAGCCTTACATCACCAAGCGCAATGCAAAGCGTGGAATGCAGTGGTGTAAAGCGCCGCCACTGGACTCTAGAGCAGTGGAGACGTGTTCTCTGGAGTGACCAATCATGTTTCTCCATCTGGGAATCCAATGGATGAGTCTGGGTTTGGCGGTTGCCAGGAGACGGTGCTTGTCTGACTGCATTGTGCCGAATGTAAAGTTTGATGGAGGAGGGATCATGGTGTGGGGTTGTTTTTCAGGAGTTGGACTCGGCCCCTTAGTTCCAGTGAAAGGAACTCTTAAAGCTTCAGCACCAAGAGATTTTGGACAATTTCATGCTCCCAACTTTGTGGGAACAGTTTGGCGACGGCCCCTTCCTGTTCCAACATGACAGCACACCAGTGCACAAAGCAGGTCCATAAAGACGTGGATGAGCCAGTTTGGTGTGGAAGAACTTGACTGGCCTGCACAGAGTCCTGACCTCAACCCCATAGAACACCTTTGGGATGAATTAGAGCGGAGACTGTGAGCCAGGTCTTCTCGTCCAACATCAGTGTCTGACCTCACAAATGCGCTTCTGGAAGAACGGTCAAAAATTCCCATAAACACTCCTAACCCTTGTGGAAAGCCTTCCCAGAAGATCTGAAGCTGTTATAGCTGCAAAGGGTGGGCGGACATTATATTAAACCCTATGGATTAAGAATGGGATGTCACTCAAGTTCACAAACAGCGTAAATGCTCCCTCGAAGGTTCAACAGTGGCTTTTAAGGTTTGATTGTGAACCTTTAATCATTCTTTTCCAGGTGAAAAGTTGGTAAAAACGTTTGTACCTTTTCATAACCAAATGTTTTAAAACAGAACAGTAAGTCCTGGAGATGAGATGGGGTGTTTGGAGCCACCCCAATTTAGTATTACAAAGGTTTTGTGTTTTTGATGTTAATTTAGCCTTATTATAAGTGTGTTATACAGCTTTACTCAGCTTTATATTGTTGCTTACCCACCAAAAGGGTGATTAAGGCTGCCAAAACAACCTATCTATAAATTTGGTGTCTGATAATGTGACTGAGACTATCCGAATATCTTACCTATCGTTTTATGTAGGAAGCTACCTATAACCATATGCTACAGTAGGACTTTTTGATGAGGTAGGACTGGGACTTTATTTGATTTTTCAGCTTAATAATGGCTCCCTTCACTGTCAGTGAAGCTCTTTGCGCTTCATGTTGAAGTGCAAGATTCCAAATGCACACGGCAGTTAAAATCATCTCTAGACCCTTTTCTCTGTTTAATTGCCAGTGAAATAATGAAGGAATAACAGGCTGGGTAAAGGAATAACTGAGCAGCCAGGTGCCCAATTACCTTTGGTACCTAAAAATGGGAGAACATGTATGATGTGGACCTCACATTACAGCTGAAAGTCTAAACTTTGAGCATGTTTTTTACTTCAGCATGCTGCCATGCACAGCTAAAATAATAACTTTGCTGATATTGAAATATTTCTGGACCTGACTGTAGTCTCAGTCTCTCTGTCTCTCTTTCTCTCTCTGGCTGGACTTTTTGTGATTGCTCTGCATTGATCGGGTTTGATAGACGTTTCAGGCTTTAGTATTAGAGCCTTAAATTGCACAATGAAATTACAGTTATTCCTAGTGATTCAACTATGCATGCTGGAAAATCATAGCTGGTGTAGCAGACACCCCCAATCTGAGTGACACAGAATCACTCTGCTTAGGAGGACTCCACATTCCTGAAATTTGAGCTCAGGACTTTTCAAAGTTCAAGCAGAGGTCATCAAAACAGGATTAGGCTGCCAACAAGTTTTATGACTTAAAAGGATGTTATCTTGGGAATATGGACACAGTGGGAGGCCTGCAACCCCCTTTGCTCCATATGGCATACCATACCAGGCTGCAGAGCTCCCAAAACTTTAAGCTATGAATTAACAGAAATTATTCCATAGATTGCACCAGTACGGAATTTCCACCATTCAATGGGATTTGGTTCAAGAAGTCCAGAGATATCAAGAAATATGTTGCTATATGAATCTATAACAAAGCTAGCCTTTTAGATTTCATTGACAATTTAGATATGGAACCACAACAACACAAGTAGTGAAAATGAGGCACATCACACCACCACTATGTGCTTATAAAGAATCCAAGGGAGTTGGATGTTGTCTGCTTTGAGTATTAACATTTATATAATCTGTAAGCAATACTACTTGTTTATTAGTATTATGTGTATTATCTAAATAGTACCTATAACCCTTTCTACTACTGAGTGCCAGAAACACGGAGTGTCAACTTTAATAACCAACAGTGTCAACCATCTAATTGCAATGAGTTAGACCAGTGACCAATGTATATCCTGAATGTGGTTTTCTTTTATTTCCTTTGGTCCTTTCCTTTCATGGTCAATGTTATTTCTTCAACATTTATACAGTCAATATTATAGGAAAAGCATTACCCGTGTTCTTTAACATGTGTTGTGTATCAGGTATATATATAATTTATATATTTAAGGGATAAGCTCCATTTTATCGAAGCATCCTTGGTGCGAGCATCTCTCTCTCTCTTGCCCTGGTCTGTGGACTTCGCATAAATCCAGGTTACCTCACACCCTCATCTAAAGGTTTGAGCAATAATAAAATTAATATTGCATAGACCGCAACACTGGGAAAAGTGGAAAGTAGATGAAAGGTGCACCATCAAAAAAAGACTTTTTCAAACGTGAAACCTCAGTGTGCAAATGGAGTGAGCAACTGCGGTGGCAGAGTGTTAGAGTTAAAGTGCAACAGTTGAATGATTAGAAACATGGATGACTATCCAGCTAATTTGGTCGTTTTTGGGTAGCTTAGCAAGTTAGCTAATACAACAAAAGGATAAGACAGCTAGTCTACTGCCCAGTGTGTGGCTCCACCCCCTCTCACAGTGAGAGAACACATTTTTGTGCTCTATATAACATTAAATTTGTATTTTCCTTTGTATTTTGACCTCAAAGTCGTCCCAGGACCCTCTGGCGGGGTCATATCCTCACAGTTGGCCTGGAGCAGCTTGAGGTCCCCCAGAATAGCCGGAGGAAGCTGCAGGGTACAGGGTCATCTGGGATTCTCTTTCCCAACTGCTATCTGGACTAAAAGTCCATGTGTTTTGTTTTTTTATTTCTTTATTCAAGCTTAGATATCAATGGCAGGTGAAGATGGAGGCACCTCCTACCTTGTTTTTGTCTCTTTAATTGGATACTGTGGCCTCTGAACCAGGAGAAACATCCAATTACCCTTTCGAAAGGATTAAGCTGGGATTAATGAAAGCAGCAATTTGTCTTAGGCCACTGGCGCTACATCTGTATATATGTGTGTGCATTTGCTCATGTGCTGCAAATCCATGACACTTTTTGCCTGGAGGTGGTGAAAAATAGACGAAAAGAAAGCAAGCAGACTGTATCAGCTTCAGCCCCTTAGCTGCTTATGAAGTGTGTACAGAAAGAAATGTTTTACTGCGGGGAACAAAGGTTAATCATGAAAATGTCCTTCACTGCCGTGTCCATGGCCTTACATTCAAAACCTACTACATTCCACACTACTGTTTACTAGCTTAATGTAATGCAAATATTATTGCATATTTTATGTTTTGTGTCATGGTTGGCTCCTCCCACTACTCCATGTGCTCCTCTGTTTTGGTCTTCCATGTGCGTTTTTTTTTGGTCTAAGTCCTGCCCCTTGTTTGGTAACTCCTCCCCTGGTTGTTTGCACCTGTCCCTCGTTTTCCCTGAGTACTTAAGCCCTGTGTTTGCCCCTTGTGTTTGTCGGTCTTTTTTCAATGTCCTTGCCTTGCTTCATGTCTTGGTCTCTGTTTGCCTTGTTTGTATTCTGGTTTTGTCATGTCGGACCCTTGATCTATCTGTGTTGGCTCTATGACCCTGGACTGCCTGGACCATGAACCTGGATTTTGCCCTTAATAAAAGTCGCTTACCTCCGCACATGCATCCGCCTCCTCGTCCGCGTCACATTTTGTTTAATTTATTTTCCCCCAAATACATTAAACTCAGCAAATAAACAGAAACTGTAAAAAAAATTTAAAATCCCATGTTCATATGCATGTTTGATATGCCATACGCTGATATAGAACATGAACCAAGGATGAACTCTTTATATATATAATACACACACACACACCCCTCACATTTCTCATTTCTGCAAATATTTAATTTGATCTTTTGATGGGACAACTCTAGAAATGAACCTTGGATATAAGTTAAAGTGGTCAGTGTGCAGCTTGTATAGCAGAGCAGATTTACTGTCCTCTGAAAAGAACAACACACAGACATTAATGTCTAAACAGCTGGCAGCACAAGTGAGTCCACCTCACAGTGAACGTGTCCAGATTGTGCTCAGTGTTGATATTTTGTATGACCAACATTATTATCTAGCACTGCCTTAAAACTCTTGTGCATGGAATTCACCAGAGATTCACAGGCTGCTACTGGAATCCTCTTCCACTCCTCCATGATGACATCATGGAGCTGGTGGATGTTAGACACTTTGAATTCCTCCTCCTCCACTTTGAATCTTCCGCTGGAGGATGCACCACAGGTGCTCAATTGGGTTTAGGTGTGGAGACATACTTGGCCAGTCCATCACCTTTACCTTCAGAAAGGCAGTGGTCATCTTGGACATGTGTGAGGGGATCATGCTCTGCTTCAGAATGTCACAGTACATGTTGGGATTCATGTTTTCCTCAATGAACCACAGCTCCCCAGTGCCGGCAACACTCATGCAGCTCCAGACTATGAAGCTACCACCACCATGCTTGACTGTAGGCAAGAGACAGTTGTCTTGGTGCTCCTCACGAGGGCACCACCACACATGCTGGACACCATCTGAGCCAAACAAGTTTATCTTGGTCTCGTCAGACCACAGGACGTGGTTCCAGTAATCCATGTTCTTGGACTGCTTGTCTTGTTGGACTGTTTACAGGCTTTCTTTTGCGTCAGCTTCAGAAGAAACTTCCTTCTGGGACAATGGCCATGCAGACTGAGTTGATGCACTGTGCGGCGTATGGTCTGAGCACTGACAAATTAACCTCCCACTTCTTCAACCTCTGCAGCAATGCTGGCAGCACTCATGCATCTATTTTTTGAAGCCAACCCCTGGACATGACGCTGAACACGTGGACTCTTCTTCTTTGGTCGACCCTAGCGAGGCCTGTTTGGAGTGGAACCTGTCCTAGAAAACCGCTGTATGTCCTTGACCGCCATGCTGTAGCTCAGTTTCAGGGTGTTAGTAGTCTTCTTATAGCCTAGGCGTCTTTGTGGAGAGCAACATTTCTATTTCTTACATCCTCAGAGATTCTTTATCATGAGGTGCCGTGTTGATTATCCAGTGGCCAGTATGAGTGAATTGTACCCAAAACACCAAATTTAACAGCCCTGCTCCCCGTTCACACCTGGAACCTTGTAACTCTAACCTGTCACATGACACCAAGGAGTGCCACAACTGGGCACAATTTGGACCTGTTCACTGAGGTGGACTCACTTGTGTTGCCAGATATTTATACATTAATGTCTGTGTGTTGTTCTTTTCAGAGGACAGTAAATCTGCACTGCTATACAAGCTGCACACTGACCACTTTAATTTATATCAGAGTTTCATTTCTGTAGTGTATGTGTAGCTCTTAATTCCCATTCATACATTTGCTTTTTTAGTTGTGACATACTAGATTCTGCATGAATATTCATCTGAGAAAGCTTACCAGACTTTTTCCCCAAGTCATTTTGGTCCATTCATCATGACATTTACACACAACAGGCATTTTCAAATTATGACAAAAACTGAAAAATGGCAAAAATTGAGATACAAGCGTTTTTTTCTGATAGCAGTGATATTCTCAAACTATATGGCTAAAAGGAACTGTTGCCACACCACAAAGTTGGAAGCATATGATTGGCTAAAATGGCTCTGCATACTGTAGCATGAACATCACCCTACACTGGAACTAAGGAGCCGAACCTAAACCCTAAAAACAATCTCAGACCTTCATCCCTCCTCCAGCAAACTTTACTGTTGGCACTAAATCACAAGCAAAGTATTATCAGAGTCCAGCAGTGGAGAAAGAATGCAGTAGTATGTGTGTGTGATGGGTTGTGTTATTCCTCCCTGTGTGTCTGTTTCCATCAATCTTGCTGCAGTGAGGAAAGATCTGTTGAAGCAGCTTCTGTGAGCAACAAGGATTCTGGGTTGTTGACTCCTAAGGCTATATTTGGTGTCCTTCTAAGCGGACAGATGCTGTCCAGGATGGACACTGATGATGGTGTGTGCCCTCCAGCGGTGGTGGGTGGTCAGAGACTCAATGGAGGGAAGTTGTGCTTAAAAGTTTCTGTTTTTTCTCTAGGGCTTTTCTTTTTCTCTAGGTTGCATTTCCAAACGCTACTGTAACACCATTTTAGCTGGAGGCGCCAACAGTTTACTAAAAAAGCTCCAACTGGTCCAAAATGCAGCCGCTAGAGTCCTTACAAAATCAAAAGGTTTGACCATATCTCAAATCTTGTCCTCATTACGCTGGTTACCTGTAAAATTTGGTGTAGAGTATAAGATCCTTCTCTTAATGTATAAATCATTAAATGGTCCTACAGTATCTTAGTGAATTAATTCAGTCATATGAACCCACAAAATAACGGCCTGCTGACAATTGCTACAATTATTTTCCATTTTCCTATGTAGCCCCAATATTGTGGAATCCTCTCCTAACCTCTGGACTCAGACTCTCTCACTTTTCTGTTTGCACAAACAGTTTGCTAATATCAGTTTTTTGTTACTCTAACATCTCCCCATAAATGCAGAGCTCCATCTCCATTGGCTGATCTGCATCATTGGGCAGTCGTGGGCTGGAGGTTAGGGAACTGGCCCTGTGAACGGAAGGTCGCCGGTTCGACAGTCCATGACTGAGGTGTCCTTGAGCAAGACACCTAACCCCCAATTGCTCCCCGGGTGCCGTGGATAGAGCTGCCCACCGCTCCAGGCAAGTGTGCTCACTGCCCCCTAGTGAGTTCCGATCTTTCAGCCACCCTTATTGCTACCATGAGTATACAATCAAGCACATAGACAGGCAGTCTCTATAGACAAAGACTGGTAGTAGAATGAGTTGTACTGAAGAGTCCAGTAAACATAATAGTCAACATAATGCTGTCATAGGATGCCACCTTTTGCGACACAATTTGTGAAATTTCTGCCCTGCTAGATCTGCCCCTGTCAACTGTAAGAGTTATATTTCTGAAATGATGGTGTCTATTACAGGGGTCAGCAACGTGCGGCTCTTTTGTTGTGGCTCTACAGCTGAATCAGATCAGTAGGTAATAATAAAATAATCCTCCTCTACAGTAAAATAAAGCTCTGCTGATCCTTCAACACAGTTTAACAGTAAATGGTCTTAAACGCTGGAGTTAATGTAGAACTGCTGATTCACCCTTTAACCCTGAAGA
Source organism: Pygocentrus nattereri (assembly GCF_015220715.1). Taxonomy (NCBI): domain Eukaryota; kingdom Metazoa; phylum Chordata; class Actinopteri; order Characiformes; family Serrasalmidae; genus Pygocentrus; species Pygocentrus nattereri. The sequence goes on from NC_051229.1 coordinate 27,706,467, forward strand.
TCAGTGCAGACTGCTGGTCACCATAGCAATGCAGATGACAGTCTCGCCCAGCTAGTAGCTACGAAATGGCAAAGAGAGAGTTTTAAGACGAACATCGATAATTTGGGGATGAATGGACTCATTTGCATTTATAATCACTCCAGCTGGTTTCACATTTAATCTGAAACGAGAAACTCTGAATTCAGTTTCTCATTCTCCAGCATCTTGTTTGAATTTTCTCGTTCCACCTTAAATGGTGCAGCAGTTACATTCTGGCTCCTCAGGCACCATTTAAGCAGGAACGGGAAAAATTGAACAAGAAGCCTCATAAAAATCAAACATTAAGAGACATTTTACAAAAAAACTGTAAAGCTAAACTAAAGTACAAAGTAAGTCTGTATTTTCATTTATATTATATTTTTAATCGTGCTCTAATGCATTAGTACATGCGGAGACAGCCAAGTTGGTAAAATGGACATAAAATGTTACGGCTGACATGGTCATTTGATTTTTATTGAAAGGACGACTCTTCTTACCCTTTGGGTTGCGACCCCTAAACTGGGAGCATCAACAGCTCAGTCATAAAGTGGCTTACAGAGTGGGGCCTCCAAGTGCTGAAGCATGTAGCACTTACATCAGCAAAACAACTGTACATTGGGAGGTTCATGAAATGGACTTCTATGGCTGAGCAGCAGTACACAAGTCTATGATCACTACGTGCAATGCCAAGCACTGGTTGGAGCAGTGCAAAGCATCTCATCACTGGATGGGTAATGTAACGTGTTTTATGATCTACACATGTTTACAATTTACTGCTGAAAACCAAAAATCTCAGACGCTCTTTGTGTTATTTTCTAAAAGTAATGTTATCAGAGCAGATCACTGAAGAGACATTGTCTGTTTATAGTTTATAGCTCAGATTTGTGGAAAAATGGGTCGACTTTCAGTAGAAAAAAAAATCAGCTTCTTTTATTATAAGGGTTTAAAACTACATCACCCACCTATTTATAGATGGGTGATGTAGTTTTCTATTATCTATTATGGGGCAGTCATTGGCTGGAGGTTAGGGAACCGGCCCTGTGACCGGAAGGTCGCCGGTTTGATCCTCAGTGCTAACAGTCTGTGACTGAGGTGTCCCTGAGCAGGACACCTAATCCCCCACTGCTCCCCGGGCGCCCTGGATAGGGATGCCCACCACTCCAGGCAAGTGTGCTCACTGCCCCCTAGTGTATGTGTGTGCGCTCATTAGTGTGTATGTGGTGTTTCACTTCATGGATGGGTTAAATGCAGAGGTGAAATTTCCCCGTTGTGGGACTAATAAGGATCACTTAAACTTACTCGACTGGAAAGAAGACAGTTACAGCCTCATACAACACCCACCTTTTGGCTTATGGAGTACTAAAGGTAAGAAGAATATGACCACACGTTTTTGGAACCTCCGGTGGTCTCAAGGAGTTGAAGAGGTTAAAAACTTTAATACTTTCAAGTTTGGGGTTTCTGCTGGAATTTCCCTTATGGGTGAAACTGGCAGTCTCAGAAAAAACACTGTGTATCTAAACAACCCAACATGGCGCGCTTTAAACTACACAGAGATTCATAGTTGGCAGACTCACAGTTGGCACAGTGCCTGACAAGGAAAACAATAGCATGATGTGTTAATCCTCTAAAACTGTAAAACAAATCCCCAACTGTGTATGACAGCTCTGTTTTCACCCAACCTAATTCTGACAAACCAAATTTCCTTCACTAGTGTTGGCAAATAGTTCATATTCACCATCTGGCCAGCACAGAAACTTCAGCTGAATGGGCTCCTCGTCTAACTCAAGCCAAAGACACAAACAAACTAGTGCATTAATGTACTGTGTTTACAGCAGATCTTCATGCAGAAAAGAGGGACTTATAATAAGAGAAAGACAAACATACATATTCAACAATAGAAGCTGTACTTACACGGCAGAGCCAGAAACACAACACAGGTGGGGGCTGAAGACGGAGCAGGAACGAACGCAGACAAGACATGACAGGATGTTACATTTGCACCTGATGCTTGTAATGTTCTCTTTCATGAGTCACTTATTAATACATGATGAAAAAAAAAAAAAGAGCAAAGGTTCCAGCAAAATATTTGGAATATTCCACAGATTCTGCAGCTGAATTTCCATGAAGAAGATGGGAATAAGAGAAGTACTGAAGATAAGTGTCTGACAAGGTTAGACAATGTGCTACCCAGTTTATAGATGGAAAAAAAATGGATTATTAAATTAAACATTTTAAGAAATCATTACAATGTCCTCATATCATTAGCATGAATGCCAGTTAAACACATTGTGTAACTGCTCATTCGATGCTGTAAAACTCAAGCTAGTTACTCAAAGCCATTATCACCAAAGAGCCTTAGTACAAAGAAACGGGTCAACGATGCTTTTAAAAGGTTAATTTCATGTTTTTTTGGATTTAAAATTATGGCCCATATGGGTTTACCAACATTTACCCAATTCTTTTTGGAAATGGTCTTTATTTTTACACTCAGTATGAACCCAATGCACTGTGATTTCTAATGACCAGCTGTGCATGTTTTCCTAGTATACACCTAATTTTGAAATTCAAGTATTTTCATTTAGGCATAACTTTTTCAGTGAAAGCACTGGTGCTACAGAAGATAAGAGGCAAATCTGTGGGTTTTCATGTTGGGCGAGTATCAGAGTCTCTCGAGTTGAACTAGTAAAGCTAACCTGATGAGGACTCACCGTCTTTTTACAGGTGGATGATGCACCAACCTGTTGGTCTTTAAGAGATACTTTTTTTTTTTTTTTTTTCACTGTTTCTGGTTCTAGCTAACACCAGCTTGAGTAGCCAGCCAGGCTAGTGAAGCCACACCAGACCATGTCATTTCTCAGTTCCTTAACAAGTTGTACGCTTGCAAATGTGCTCACGTCAAGATCCTCGTATAGCAAAGTCTAATATAATTAATTTTACTGCACTGTTAAGACATAAAATTGTCATTTAACTGAATTATTCGCTTGTATTGTTTTACCGTCGTCTAGGCAGCAGAATAGTGATTTCAGTATTCAAATGCTGGCACCTCAAAAGGTTAACAAGGTACTTGAGTACTGTTCACATCCCAGTGCTTGAGCTTGCACAGAACTGCTAATCATTTTTACAGGGAATTTGTTAATATATTTCATTAAAGAACAACAAACTAGCCTGTAAAATGCAATGTTTCAAGAATATTAACAACTTTTGATAGAAACATAAAAAACTTCCACACAGCATTGTATGATCATTAAAATACATAAAAAATTGCATTCACATATGAAAGCTATGAAAATGCATATTTCATGGTTTGTGTTACCAAATTATGAAAAAATCATTTATATTTTTGTACTTGCTAAGGAAAATCTTACTTTCCCTCGTTTCAGCCTTCGTCCACTTGGCCTCACTGGCCGCTACAGGGCAAACATCGATGGGTGTTCTCTATAGCAAGAGCCTTGGAACACTGCCCTGCCTTACTGGTGATCTCCAGAGCTCTGGGTGGCGCTGTGCAACCCAACACTGGCTTGCAGGTGCTCTCCAGAGCCCCATGAAGTGTTGTGGGGCCCTCCTCTACTTTCCATTGCCCCACTCAGTGAGACATCAATATAGCTCCCCCACAAAAAGTATTCCTTGGGAAGGGTGGTCCTCGCTCAGCACCAGGCCAAAGGCAGAGTAAATGAGGCTCCAGAACTTTCCTAATAAGGGAGCCACCTCACTATGTGACCTACCCACTCTACAGCAGGCAAACGCTCCACACAGGCTACTTTAGATTCCACAGACTGGGCAGCTCATTAAAGGCAGCCAGACAGCAAACGCACTCACCTACAAAGTCCCTCTGCATCTGCAGCTCCCTGTGGAGCCTTGATGGTATTGAGGTTTGTGAAGCCACTCAATGCAGCAGAGTCCTTTGTAATGTAAGGGCTTAAGCAGCTTGCAAAGTGGTTTTATTAGGGGCAGTTCGGTACCCTCTGTCCATATAACAGGTAAGGGTCAACACACAAGCAGGCAAAGGCAGATCCAAGTTAGAAAGAAAAAGGTTTAAAATGAGGAACAATACAAAGGAAACCAGCTCAGTAACTCAGAGACTCAGAAACAAATGGGTACACCTTGGAGTCGTAATGACCTTAAAATTAGCTCCCGGTGTGAGAGAAGGAGAGTGGGCATCCAGGGGGCATCCGGGTCGAATGTATCCAGTGGAGAGGAGACATGGCAACCACCAATTATTTTAAATAAAAATAAAATGAATAAATTGCTCCTCTCTTCTATGTTGTATCGTGTATGTGAATTTTTACTGCATTAATATAATCTTCATGGGGATTATTATTTATTTTATAAGTTCTAAAATCATTTCGGAAATATAGGAATGGCTTGCTAAAAAATAATGAGTTGAATTAACAGGTTTTTAAAAGGGATTTATTCATCAAATACTGTCAATTACATTTTAAGAAAATAAATAACTATTTTGTTATATTGTATTTATATATTGCCATTATTTTGGCACAGTAGGTCAATATTGTACTCATCATTTTGAATCATAAATTCAACATTCATCAGTAATCATTTTGAAAATGTCATTATTTCGAGAACAGAAATCATTAATTTGAGATATTAAGTCCATCCATCCATTTTCTAATCCGCTACTCCATCAGGGGGGGTTGCTGGAGCCTATCCCAGCAGTCTTCGGGCGGAAGGCAGGATACACCCTGGACAGGTCGCCAGTCCATCGCAGGGCAAGATACTAAGTCAATATGTTATAATATTTTGAGGCACTAAGTGGAACAGAAATGATCTGTTTATGATGATTTTGCTTCCTAACACAATAAACATAAAACAGTTTTAAGAATTTCCAAATACTAAATACGTGATCAGATAATTCTACAAATACTAAATATCTAATCAAAGATTGTGACGTGATGAGCTTCGTTGTCACGGTTGGCTCCTCCCACTACTCCATGTGCTCCTTTGTTTTGATCTTCCATGTGTTCATGTTTTGGTTTAGCCCCCTGTTTCATGACTCCGCCCCTGATTGTCTCCACCTGTTTTCCACCTGTCCCTCGTTTTCCATGTGTATTTAAGCCCTGTGTTTGTCTGTGTCTTGGCTGGTCTTTGTTTGCTGTACTGGTGTTTAAACCTGTTTATTGTTTGTCATCATGTCTGTATATCGTTCTATCTGTGTTGGCTCTATGACCCTGGATCGTTTGGCCATGTCCCTGGATTTGCCCATGATAAAAGTCACTTATCTCAGCATGTGCGTCCGTCTCCTCACATTCGTACCCTTCTCTCTTCAGCTTATCAACAGTCTCATTCCTGTCCTTGAATTAGTTGACATTATGCACTGAAGATTTGACTGAGCTCTGCAGAAAATTGACCATAACTGCCTGAAATAAGCATTTCATCTTCTCCAACAATTCAAGTCCTTGGTTTAAATTTGTATCTGACAGCTTGGAAAGAAACAGAAAGCTGCACGAAATAGTTCATTCAATCAAAGCACTGACCTTCATGAGATTAAAACACAGTTTGCACAGAGACCAGCTCACAGTAAATCAACGAATCTGCAAGCGACTCTCAATCCAGACTCTCTGTTTAATCTCCTTCACTTCTTCTCACCACGTCTGAGTTCTAGGGGTCTAAAAATACACCACAGGGTTGGGATGCATCAGTATAAAGGAGTTCTGAAAGGCATTCACCTGCAACGATTTTCAAATGTTAAAATCAATTATAATAATACATAAAAATATTGTATCGTTTTGATTATAAAACAGATTTCCAGTCCTAAAATTTGATTGGCTGAGCCACGTTTGAAGTCGTAAAATTTACAATGTGCGTACATCTGTGACACCTCACAGCAACTGAATTGTATATCACTTCACCACAGCACGAAAAACCAGTGGTGGTTGAAGTTCACAAACCAAGTACTTCAGTTAAAGTCAAGACACCTAAGGTAAAATATCACTCCAGTAAAAGTAGAAGTTCCTCCCTTTAGACCTCCACTTGAGTAAAAGTACTAAAGTATTTCCCTTCAAATGTACTTAAGTATAAAGTAAAAGTACTAAAAGAGTAATTCTGGCTCTGATGTCCTGTTATCATTTTTATAACAAGACTGGCTTCATGAACTCATTTCAGGTGAAAGTCCTCCAGTGTCTCTCTTGGTAAACCAGTCTTTTAATAGAACGTCATTAATTAGTCTGACCCGAGATAATTTAACTCGTCCACCTGGGGCAAGTCCTTTCCCCTTACCTGGAGTGGGCATCCTTTTCTGGGCTAGGACCATGGACTCAGACTTGGAGGTGCTGATCCGCATGCTGACCGCATGGAGGCATCCATGTGATCCAGCCAAAAGAACAACATCGTCTGCAGAACAGCAGAGACTAAATGATTTCTTTTCACAGAAAATGGCATAAATAAAATGTATGTTTGAATTAGTAAAATTAGGAGGGACCACGTTCTAGTTCTCAAAAATGTACATGCACACTTAAATTAAAGGGTTATTCAAGGGTTCTTTGGTAAAGAAAGTGGTTTTATATTGAACCATGAGCACTCAAAGAACCCTTGGCATGATTAAAGGTGAAATGGTTCTTCAGATTTATGGAGAATGTACTGTAGAAGGTTCTGTATAGAAACTCTATGAATAGGGTTCTACACAGCACCAAAAAGGGTTCTTCTGTTATTACGATTTCTGGCTTGTAACAATAGAAGAGATGGTTCTGGATAGAACCTTTTTGAAAAGGGTTCTATATCACACCACAAAGAGTTCTTCTGTCGTTACGGTTTGCGCATTGTAACAGCAGAAGAACTCTTTTTGGTGCTGTATAGAATCCTTTTCAAAAAGGTTCTATTTAGAACCATCAGTAGCACATTCTCCATCAATCTGAAGAACCATTTCACCTTTAATCATGCAACTGGTTCTTTGAGTGCTCATGTTTCTTTATAGAACCATTTTTTTTACTAAAGAACCTTTGATGAGTCGTCTTTTTAAGTGTGTAGCAAATATTACTGATAGCATATTTTCAAGAGTGTCTATTCCATATATAAGCGTAGACGTACTTTGATCAGCTTTATGTGTTAATTACTGTATTTAAATCATTTTAACCCCCCCCCCACACACACAACACCACGCCAGACCATGAACTTTAATTCAAAAGCTTTAGTTGCTTTAATTTAGACCTTTTTTCATCCATAAAACTGACATTTTCTGGGATGCAGAGTGTTTGCTGCACCCAAAGTCAAGGCTCTTTGGGCTCTTTGGGCTTTTACAGTGTTTACCGTGAGGTAAGGATCAGAAGGGTTCAGCTCCTGGATCCATTCAGGTGAGATTACTGGAGATATGTGTGGAGATATGTGCTTTCTCTTCATTCCCTGGAAAATGGAGGCAGTCAGAGGTGCTAGCAGTGGTAGTTCAGATCTTTTTAAGTCATTATGAAAACGTTAGCAGCAGCCCATTTTCCACAGCCTTCTTCGAGGGGCTTTCATGACCAGCGCAGGCAGACTTTCTTTCTTCTCTGCTTATGAAAGCCTCTGAACAAAGCTGTGGGTAATGACACTGAGGCCAGAGTACAGATTTACCATGACACCTAGCTGATGGGGTTTAAGCTGTCAGTCTTCATATTCAGCCTGTAGGAGCACACAGTGAGCCTACATGAGCAAAATCAGGTCTCTAAAATGCAAAGCAAAAAGAAGCACTGTTGTGTAAGTCACCTCCGTGTTTGACCCGTCTGTGCTGTTGAAACACCCACACACACGCTAGTGAACACACACACTAGACATCGCATGTGAGAGAAAACAGAGAAATGGAAAGAAAGAAGAAAGGATGAAAAGGGAGAGAGGGAGAGATGAAAGAGCTGATAGCATATATCTTGTCTTGTTGCTGGGTGGGTTTCATTGTCATGCTGAAGGTTAAAGCATCACGTTAGGCGCTCCACTGAATTTCAAGCCCCCTTTCCACGGGTAGCTGGACTCAGGATCCAGCGTCTTCACACCTTCAGTGTCGTCTTCCTCAGCAATTTCAGCAAGAACTAAATGGGGATTGCAGATCCACTTATTGAGGTGAAAACCAGCTTTTACGCACACTTCTGTGAGCTGTTTGCTCCTTGAACAGACTTCAAACAGTCACCAACATCCTGGACAATGTTTTTCAGCTCATACAAGAACAAGCAAGCTATCATCACTATCCGTGTTTCTCGCATAAATGCCGAGGCTGAGTAAACGGTCAGCGATGGGCTAGTTACTCAAAAAATAATCCACTGCAAGTTAAAAATTGCTTCTCCACTCTAGAACCTTTTATGTTGTTATGGAAGGTCAAGCATCACAAGCTTCTGGCTGCATCCCCACATTTCCTACCTCCCACCAAAATTCAGAGCAAGCCCTCAGTGTTTTAAAGAGATCTCGCCCTGAGTGTTTTCAGGGCATGTTATATTCTTCTTCTTTCGGCTGCTCCCTTTAGGGGTCGCCACAGCGGATCATCTGCCTCCATCTACTGCCTCCTCTACTTTTACACCAACCATCTCCATGTCCACCTTCACTACATCCATAAACCTTCTCTGAGGTCCACCGCTTCTCCTTCTACCCGGCAGCTCCATCTCCAACACTCTTTTCCTAATATATCCACTAGGGCATGTTATATTACAGTACAATAATCATATTAATAACTTCTGATCTTCCAAAAACAAAACCATTAGCTCATCAAAAGAGTCGAATCCATGGCCTTCAAGGGCTTCTGTCCTGAGAGAAGACGTCAGTGATCTCGTCTGGGGAAGGTTCTTCTAGCTAGATCAAACTCACAGACTCTCATACTTTTGACACGTCTGTCATAAAATCTAAGCACCTGCTGCTGAAAGTCTGCCGTCCTATCAGAGTACTTCACAGCATTTCACAGAGATCTCTCCTGCTACCTGAACAGGTAGAGCTCCCTTTCTTATTTCTCGTCCAGCACATCTTTCCTGTCCTGTCTTTGTTGTGACTGTTGTTTGCTTTCTTCCTCACTCTTTTCCTTCTTCCATCGATTTTCGCCCACAGGCTTTACTGAAGTGGAACAGTATTTTTAAACATATGGTTGAAGGCTAGATGCTTATCAAATCGCTGTTTCCATTGTGTAAGTATTGATGAAATGTTCTTTCTCGCACTATTTTATTGAATCAAGCTCTTTCATGAACACACTGACCTACTTAGATTACTTTAGCCTTATAGAGAAAATGACAGGTCTGTTAAAACAATAATACACTTTCAAGGCTGTTATTTTGTTTAGGATTGGAGGTCTGAACATTCTAGAATGTTCCTCACTTTTCAGTATGGGAAAAAATATATGGACATGTATTCTTCTATTTTATATTTTAGTTTTATATACGCCAGAACCTTATTCTATACTGATATAATGACAGGACAGGCTCATTGAACATCAGCTGGACAGCACATCTCTCTGCTCTTTACTATACACTTTACCGTTTACAGTGTTTAGTCACTCTGTATATTCACTGTATATTTTAACATGCACCACTGCCTTAATATTAACACTTTACTTGTTTATTCCCGTACTGCACATCATACTCTGTGGTTATCTATATTTGAAATACATTTCAAATTCATTGCGGTCCATGTCAAAATATATTCCAAACACTAAAATGTATTTCAGAATATTCATTTCTATGTTACCCAAAATTTGGGAAAATATCACACACAGAGAAATGTACCATACAAAAATAAAATAAATATGTAAAATATATAAAAAATCCATCTGAAAATGAAAACATCCAAAATCCTGTCTAATGCACTGTGTGCTGTCTGATGCCTTTAGAAATGAATTTGTGTTCCAGTGTCTTCATTTGAAAAATGATCAAATGAACGTTGAACATGACAGAAGTGAGTGGCGTAGGTATTGATACTCTGTGAAAATGCAGGTATGATCTGATATATTGTTTATGTGAAATACACTGTGTGAGAGTCTCACTGCAGACGTACATGGTTAATGTAAAGTACAGTGCAGATCACAAAGGTCAGTACAGTTCATTCAGTTCATATATATTTATCTGTAACCTTTGTTTCTTTTTCATACATTGTAAACATATATTTGATCAATACATTTTTTCCCCATATTCTACAGACTATATCAAAACTGCAGTCAACACTTCCAAACATAAAAGAAAATGTTCCGGGTCAAACAGACCACTGTGACCTTTTTTTGCATCATGTGTTTGAATATATTAATCACAACTGACCGAAGTCACGTTGTCTTGTTTTATCATACTCTTTTTCTGGCTCATAAACATTTTCTGAGTTTTAGTTATGTCACCGTGAACCATTGGACTGGGAAAACGACCAACTGGACCAACTGGCTGATGTTAAAATTGACCAGTAAGTTAAGTGATACTTTTTTGATCCCACAAACGGGGAAATTCCACCTCTGCATTTAACCCGTCCATGAAGTGAAACACCACATACACACTAGTGAACACACACACTAGGGGGTAGCGAGCACACTTGCCCGGAGCGGTGGGCAGCCCTATCCACAACACCCAGGGAGCAATTGGGGGTTAGGTGTCTTGCTCAAGGACACCTCAGTCATGGACTGTCGGCTCTGGGGATCGCACCGGCGACCTTCCGGTCACAGGGCCAGATCCCTAACCTCCAGCCCACGACTGCCCCTTACAGTCGAGATTCCCGCATTTGGGGAATTCGCAAGGGTCAGCACCACCCAAGTGCAATGGCAGAGCCTCACCCTGGGTGAACCACCTTCGTGATCATGGTATCGCCCCTGCCAGGTAAGTATGTAATATCATATTTCACTTCCTTCCTCCATCACCCCCACCTATCACTGAACAAAAATGCCCAGGTAGCTCAGAGTCACTCCGGGACTCTGTGTTTGACTTGGAAACACAACACAACACAAATGTCTGTGTAATCCAGTCACTGAGATGTAAACAAAGTCACTCTGAATAGTTTAAATGCTCCATTTTAGAGAAACGTACTAAATCAAGCTTCTTTACAGTGGTGATTTTTTTAGGGGGCAGTCGTGGGCTGAAGGTTAGGGTACCAGCCTTGTGACCTGGACAGAGGAGAATGGGTTCCCCTTTTGAGTGTTGGTTCCTCTCAAGGGTTCTTCCTCTTCCTCTTCGGGAGTTTTTCCTTGTTGCTGTCGGCATTATTGTTGCTCTTCGGGGCTCGTAGCTGAATTTTCCTGCTTTCAAGCTGCTTCGTGACAACACCTGTTATAAAAAGTTCTGTATATATAACCTTGACCTGATGTTTCTGTAGCAGATTAAAAAGCATTTTTCACTTGTGAGCTGTTGCTTATCAGTAGATTCAGTAGAAAATGGGAAATGAAGGTTTCGTAGGACACGTTTTGTAATATCGTGCCATTCTAATGAATAAATAGATGTGCCGTCTTTCATTTTCTTGATATTTTGTTAGTGCTGGCTTTCTACTAAGGATATGAAATTGCTTCATTAGAACACGGGGGTACAATAAGGCTCTTGTGATGAGTTGCAATAAATACAGACACTGGTGGATTTATGTAATATCCTCATGACTTGAAATGGTCTGCAAGGTAATCTCCCGCATAATGGAAATTTCTGTGCTTTGTCCAGCCACACATTTAAATAATGTGCCATTTTGCTGTGTCATGGACCCACTGCAGAAATGAATAATGCAATAGAATGGAGTTCCTGCTCAGCCGTGGTGCTTTTGTGAGTCATCAGATTGATCCTTTTCTGAGGTTAGGCCACATAATTTGGCCAGTTATAAGAAAAATGGGATGGGGATGGGTTGGGTGCTTATCTTGGATAGGCTACTGCATGTCTAGAAATTGAACTAGTAAGTCAAGTAAGTCTCAAGTCTTGAGGAGGGCCTGGGTTCGATTCCCCGACCGGGGGACCGGGGTCTTCTCTGTGTGGAGTTTGCATGTTCTGCGTGGGGTTCCTCTGGGTTCTCTGGTTTCCTCCCACAGTCCAAAGACATGCAGTCATTCTACATTGCCCCTGTGTGTGAATGTTTGAGTGATTGTGTCTGTCTGTCTGTTTGCCCTGCGATGGACTGGCAACCTGTCATTAGAAAATGTATGTGTGTGTATATATATATATATATATATATATGTATATATATATATATATATATATATATATATATATATATATATATAATTTTAAAAATTTATCACGATTAATCACATTTTTTTAAATCTGTGTAAATATTAAATGTGCTAAATGTACTAAAACTGTAAGGGAGTTTTATTCACACAAACTAGACAGTAATACTGAACCTACAAGACACAGAATTGGATTTGTAATAGATTAGGAAGCTGTAGTCTCAAATATAAGACATATGGTCACATACTACTGTGTCTCAGTTCAGATATGCGTAACAAAAGAAAATAAAAACTACATAAAACTTCTATCACAGCCAGTTCATGCAAACAAAAATAAATTACTCAAAGTTGGACTTCCTTAAACACATGCAGTGTCATCCCTCAGTGCTACAGCACTGTAAACAGCATGTAAATGTGACTACTCACTTGCCACGTTTACCTGCAGCCTAATAATCCGTTAATAATCCGACTAATAGCTTGATCAGAATAGAATACGTCCATGTAAACAGCTCAATTGGAATAGTCTAGTCTGACTAAGGCCAGTCGGAATGCAATTTCTATCCAATTGAACGAGGTGGGTAAACCTCTAAATAATCCGTTAAATAGAAGAATAATAACCATGTAAACTCCCGAATCCGATTCCACTCCAATCGGAATGTGTAAGTACGCATGCGCATCATGCTCTGATCTTTAAAAGAAGGCGGTGGGACGGATGTCCAGCTTATGCGTCTCAGAACACAACGTCTTCCTCTTGCCACTTCCTTTATAAGTACATGTGAAGGACGTTTTCCTGAGTCTGACATCATTTTAAAGCAGTTAAAAATACAATCACTGCTCACTGCTGCTCATCTCACTCAGACTGGACTCATGTGATGCTCGCTGTCATGGTAACGTTTACTCTAAGCGCTGCTCCACACATGCGTGTCATTTTACATTGGATTACTTATAGTGAGCATGTAAACGAAGATTCTCCATCAGACTGTTGAATAGAGAGAGAATAAACACCTCAGTCTGAGTCTATAACTGAGTCAAGTCTCAACATGAACTACGGATGACTTACAGGGCCAAATAGAATTTGCGTTAATGGTACTATTATTTTAAACTGTGCTAATTTGAGATTGCGTTAATGCGTTACCACATTAACACTTCAACAGACCTAATATATATATATATATATATATATATATATATATATATATATGTGTGTGTGTGTGTATGTGTGTGTGTATATAAAATATACATTTATATATTGACCCATATATATATATTGAGCTGGAAGGAATGGATGAGTGCTGCTGGAGTCAGTGTCACTGCTGGACTGAGAATAGTCCACCAACCAAAAATATCCAGCCGACAGCGTCCTGTCGTCAGCATCCTGTGGGCAGCGTCCTGTGGGCAGCGTCCTGTGGGCAGCATCCTGTGACCACTGATGAAGGACTAGAGGATGACCAACACAAACTGTGCAGCAGCAGATGAGCTGTCTTCTCTGACTTTACATCTACAAGGTGGACCAACAAGGTGGGCGTGTCTAATAGAGTGGACAGTGAGTGGTCACAGTATTTAAAAACTCCAGCAGCACTGCTGTGTCTGATCCACTTGTACCAGCACAACAGACACTAACACACCACCACCACATCAGTGTTACTGCAGTGCTTAATGATCCACCACCCAAACAGTACCTGCTCTGTGAGGGTCCATGGGGGTCCTGACCACTGAAGAACAGGGTGACAGAGTATCAGAGAAACAGATGGACTACAGTCTGTAACTGTAGAACTACAGAGTGCAGCTATACAGTAAGTGGAGCTGATAAGATGGACAATGAGCACAGAAACAAGCAGGTGGTCAGAATGTTATGACTGATCAGTGTAGTTTCAACTGATGTAGTAATTGGAATGAACTGGTGGTCTGCTGTATTAAACACAATAGCTCTGCCTCAGACACTGATGCCGTGATTACTCCTGCCACTGTTTACGCTCTGTATGAATAATTGTGTTGCCTCTGTTATAAATCATGCCTGTCAAATTCCAGACAAACAGCACTTTTCCCCCTTTTTACTCACTTTAATCCACCTCATTCATCTCACAAACTCATTATCGAGCCGTTTATAACATGAATAAGGTGTTAATGTCTTTTTACACCCTTTGTTCCCCAGTGGTATTTCTTTATTCATCAGAAGTCCCAATTTTTTTGCACCAAGTGCTTAAAATAACCGTGAGGAAAAACAGCTATTCAGGCATTGTTTTTTTTTCTTATTTACTTTGCTTCCAATACATAGATAGATATCTTTTTACTATGGATATAAACAAGAAATCTGTTTTCATGAGCTTAAAGATACACTGTATGGCCAAAAGTATGTGGATACCTAACCATCAAATCTATAAGCTTTATGCACATCACCATGAGCAATAATATGGAGTTGACCCCATATAGGGCTATATCAGCCTCCACTCTTTGTGTGTCATAGCATTAATGTCACCCTTCACTGGAGCCCAAACCCTGAAAAACAGACCCACAGCATCATCCCTCCTCCACCAAACGTTGGCACTGTGCATTCCGGTAGGTCGCGTTCCCCATCCACCAAACCCAGATTCATCAATCAGACAGCCAGATGGTGAACTGTGATTTATCACTCCAGAGAACATGTTTCCACTGCTCCAGAGTCCAGTGGCGGCACTTTGCACCACTCCAGCCGATGCTTGGCATAGTGCATAGTGATCTTAGGTTTGTGAGTGTCATGATTGGCCCCTCCCAGTCCTGTCCATGTGTGCGTGTTGTGTTTTAGTCCACGTGCTTTTTTTGTTTTGAGTCTCAGTCCAGCCCCCTTGTTATCTGACTCTGACCCAATTGTTACCACCTGTGTTTCAACCTGTGTCTTGTTATCTGTAGTTAGCCCTCGTGTCATTAAGCCCTGTGTTAGTCTTGTGTTGTCTTGTGTTAAATATGGTTCTTATTAATAGTTATATGAGAAGAGTCTACATTCTTTATTAACATTAACAAAAATTAACATTCTTTATCATGAAACAAGCAGGTAAAGAGCTGAAAACTGAAAACAAACAGTCCATTACTGGTCAGTATTAAACATCTATAGGACCAGAGCGCAGAAAATCCTGAGGCTGAATCTCAAAACTGCTCCAGAGCTCCAGACAACTTCCAGAGCAGCTGGTGATCCCAGAAGCTAGGAGAACTCTGGCAACAGCATGGATGTCTGTTTAAGATGAAGGCAGACAGTGCTGTGGAAGCTGTTTTAATTTGGGGGGGCGTGACATTTTTAGCAGCATGCACATTTTGCATAATTTTGAATAATTTAGGTCAAACACAATGAACCAGATTCTTAAAGCTTAACAGCGGTTTGCTGTGTTAAGTATGCATGACGGTAAATAAGAGCTGTTCATGAAGTTACTGTTGCTGTGATAGTTTCACCTGTTTAATGGATCCAAACAAAACTCGCATGTAAATGAGGTCATACACACAAAATGGACACAATGAAAGGAATGAAAACAAAGATCAAAGAAAAACAAAATGTTTTGAAACAGAGCTATAATTGTAAGGCAAAATTAGAGTAAATAACAGTAAACTAGTAAATTAAAAAAATGCCATTTTTAATAGTAGGAATTCTTTTTATCATTTCCCTTTTATTCCCATTAATTCCCATTAAGAATTCAGGCCTTTTCCAGTTCATTACCATTGCTGTAACAATATTTACTAATATGAGCTAAAGTGTTACATCTGGTTATGGTTACGGTACTAACTATATATATATATATATATATATATATATATATATATATATATATATATATATATATATATATATATATATATATATCCATTAACATTATATGGTGTGGTAATGTGTGTTGCACTGGTCTGAGCATCTGAAAAACACACACTAACACACCACCACCACATCAGTGTTGCTACAGTGCTGAGAATGATCCACCACCCAAATAGTACCTGCTCTATGGGGGTCCTGACCACTGAAGAACAGGGTAACAGAGTATCAGAGAAACAGATGGACTACAGTCTGTAACTGTAGAACTACAGAGTGGAGCTATACAGTAAGTTAAATATTCTTCATCTTCTAGATCATAAATGATCTTTTTTCCAGGTGAAGTCGCTTGATGCTTATGTAAAAAAAAAATAATTATGTTATGTTTCAGTCACATGTTCTTCTGTGAGTTTATTGGCTGGTTGCAAAGCAGAAATCTGATTACTGTCTGACTCATGTAGACCCAGAACTTCCCATTATCTGATTACTCAAGAGCATGCAAACGTGTTTATCTGATTACTAACAAAATCATCAGTGTTGAGGTTGCTGATTGTAGGTGTGCTTTGAGATGCAGTCGTGGTGTACAGTGTGATTGCACTGACTGTGAAGGAGAGAGAAGTGTGGTCACCCATACTAACAGACTGGTCTGCGGGTGATGTAGTTCATAATCCAGTTGCGCAATATGTAAATTATTCCAAGAGTGTTCCGTTTGGAGACCAGTCTGGACTGGATTACGGTATTGAAGACAGAGCTGAAGTCAATAGCATTCTGACTCAGGTGTTCACTCCACCCAGGTGGTTAAGTGCCGTGTGACCACATCATCAGTAGATACATGAGCTAAAATCAGTTTCTCAAAGCACTCAGTGTGAGAACGGTGAGGTGGTAGTCATTCATGAATGATATGATGGATTTCTTTGGGAGCGGGATGATGGTTGTAGTTTTGTGATATTGTTTTATGTGGGTTTCTGATATATTTGTGATAAATTTGCATTTATATTTTAAGTTTTAGACTAAAACTTTCTTCTGAACACACATCGGTATTAAAACAGGGAATTTGCACAGCCAACTTCAAACTTGGGCTAGATTTATAATGACTATGTAAAACCTGAATGATGCCACATAGCAGCCATCGCCGTAGGCATGAGGGTTAATGGAGTCAAGAAAGTCCATCACTCTGTCTTTTGGCTTCAAGACCTGTGAAATAGACTTGTAATATTTCATTTCATGACATTTCTTTTGCATCAAAAGTAAAATAGTTCCCTGATAAGCTGGTTGTGCATACAACCCCAATGTAAAATGATAAAAAACTAATATAAAAAGCAGAATGCAATGATTTGCAAATCTCATAGACCCATATTTTATTCACAACAGAACACAGAACACACATCACATGTTGAAAGTGAGGCCTTTTATCATTTACTGAAAAATATTAACTCTTTTAGAACTTGATGGCAGCAATGCATCTCAAAAACGTCAGGACAGGAACAACAAAAGACTAGAAAAATAAATGGTTCTAATGAAAAACAGTTGAAGGAGGAATTTGCAACTAACTCACATGTCTAGATATAAAAATAGCATTTTAGAGAGGCAGAGTCTCTCAGACACAAAGATGGGCAGAGGTTCACCAGACTGCGAAAAAGTGTCTACAAATTGTGGAACAATTTCAGAAAAAATGTTCCTCGGTGTAAAATCGTGAAGACTTGTGAAGATATCCCACCATCTACAGTACACGATATAATCAAAACAGCCAGAGAATCTGGAGAAACCCCTGAATGAAAGGGTCAAGGCCGACGGTCAATATTGGATGCTCATGATCTTTGGGTCCTCAGACGGCTCTGCATTGAGAATGGATATGATTCTGTATTGGAAATCATTGCATGGGCTCAGAAACACTTCCAGAAATCGGTGTCTGTGAACAAAGTTTGCTGTACGATCCACAAATTCAAGTGAAATCTGCATCATGCAAAGAAGAAGCCACATGTCAACACGATCCAGAAACACTTCCGTCTTCTCTGGGCCAAAGCTCATTTAAAATGGACCGAGGCGAAATGGAAAACTGTTCTGTAGTCAGATGAATCAAAAATTGGCATTCTTTTTGGAAATAATGGACACTGCATCTTCCAAATTATAGACTTCCCAGCTTGTTATTAGCACACAGTTCAAAAGCCAGCATCCGTGATGATATGGGGGGAGCATAAGTGCACATGCCATGGGTGTCTTGCACATCTGTCAGGGCACCATTAATGCTCAATAAATGTACAGCTTCAGACAAGCATATGCTGCCATCCATACAGCGTCTCTTTCAGGGAAGGCCTTGAATATTTCAGCAAGACAATGCTTAACCACACACTGCATCATCATAACACCGTGTCTTTGGAAAAGAAGAGTCCAGGTGCTGAACTGACCTGCCTGCAGTCCAGATCTTTCACCAATAGAAAACATTTGTCGCATCATGACATGAAAATCCGGCAAAGAAGAACCAAAGAAGACCCAGGACTGCTGAGCAGCTGCAATCCTACATCAGACAAGAGTGGGGCAACATTCCTCTCCTAAAAACAAAAGCAACTGGTCTCCTCACTTCCCAGATGTTTACATTTACATTTACAGCATTTAGCAGACACTCTTATCCAGAGCGACTTACAAGAAGAGCTTTGTCTGTCTAGAGAAAGTATCTTTGCTAGTTACCAGTAGGTTAGAGAGAGAGATGGTCCTGAGCTCAGATACTGATAGAAACACAGTCACTGTTTATAAACTGTTGTGAAAAGAAATGGAGATGCTACACAATGGTAGACACGACCCTGTTTTCTCATTTTCTAAAAGAGTTAATGCTTTTCATGAAATGTAAAGTATCTGATGTGTGTTCTATGTTCTATTGTGAATAAAATACGTGTCTATGAGGTTTGAAAATCATTACATTCTGTTTTTATTTACATAGATTTACATTTTACACAGCATCCCAACTTTTGTGGAATTGGAGTTGCAGATTAATTGTACAGTAGACCGTTTACACAGTGTTGCACAATTTGGTCAAATGCATAAATATACACAAAACCCACTGTCCTGGTTTCAAACTCAGAAAGGAGCAATAGTGTTTCACTAATACAGCATCAGTGAATCAGAAAGATAGTGCTCATTCACTGAAAGACACAGGACTAGATATGAGTGTATATATATATATATATATATATATATATATATATATATATATATATATATGTGTGTTTCTCTATCAGCTTCTCTATCTGATGTCAGTCTGATGGACGAGTCCAGGCTTGGCGAATGCCAGGAGAACGTTACCTGCCTGACCGCACTGTGCCAGCTGTAAAGTTTGGTGGAGGAGGGATGATGCTATGGAGTTGTTTTTCAGGGGTTGGGCTAGAACCCTTAGTTCCAGGGAAAGGTTAATGCTTCAGCAGAAAAATACATTTTCAACAATTATGCACAGTTCCAATGCACAAATCAGCTCCATAAAGACATGATTGGGTGAGTTTGGTGTGGAAGAACTTGACTGACCCTCACCGAGTCCTGACCTCAATCCCATCAAATACCTTTAGTATGAACTAGAACAGAGGCTGTGAACCAGACCCTCTCATCCAACATCAGTGTCTGACCTCAAGTTCTGGATGAATGGGCAAAGATTCCCACAAACACTCTCAAAAATCTTGTCGGAAGCTTCCCAGAAGTGTGGAAGCTGCTACAGCTGCAAAGGGGGACCAACTCCATAATAATGCCTATGAGTTTAGAATGGGAGTCATAAAAGCTCCTGTAGGTTTAAGGTTAAGTACACAAGGGCAGGTCAAGTAGTATGCAGTCGCTGAAACTGCGCATACCATCCTTCCACTCTTGATATCAGTAACACGAGTCACAGACTGTGCGATATTCCCCATAAGTGTAAACATCTATTCCATGTTCTCCATCCATTTTCTAAGCTGCTTCTCCGTCAGGGTCGCGGGGGGAGGGAGGGGGGGGTGCTGGAGCCTACCCCAGCAGTCTTTGTGCGGAAGGCAGGATACACCCTGGACAGGTTGCCAGTCCAACATGTAAACATCTAGTGATTGTATAATTTGACAGTAGACTGATTAATGTTAACAGAGGTTTAGAAATGAGGCACATTTTTCTCAGAATTACAATAAAATCTGGTGGATACAATTTAAACCATGAATGATCCCAAATCTCCTCAGGATTCTCGCTTTGGCACTGATAAGGACCGGTTCACCGAGAGGCACATTCCCTGGACACCTCTGGAATTTTCCTCTGGAATGAGATGTCTTGGGTACTGCAATTCTTTTGATGGGAGGCGAAACGATCTGGCAACACAGCAGGTATCTACTTATGTTTGAGCATGTACTTCACATTGACATTCATGCTTGGTTGTTCTAGCAATTAGGTCTCATCCTAAACTGTTCTTGGTAAAAATGTCACCTGGCCACATAAATATATGGACTGTCTTTGCTTTTGAACATGGATGCTGCTGTAGTTTAATCTGGTGTTGTACCCCATCATAACTCATTCATAATGACTATAATATGAGACTCAAAAACAGTCGCAAGTATCTGCACTTTAGGAAATCCTATATTTAGGCAGATGGAGAGAGAAACTTTATTTTCTATGGCCAGGCTTTGCTGTGCAAGGCAATTCTGCCTCGTATCCTCCCTGCACCATTTGGTTTGCACAATTTTTGCCAGTGAATCTTCTGGTAGTGTGTCGGATTTAAGTTAATACAGTAGGTAACTCACCTAAGACATACACATATACATGATCTCACCTTGTTCCTCTGTGCTAAATCCATGTTCACCTGGCAGTCCGACACATGATTTACACGCCACGTGATGATTTTCACCCCATGTTTTATTCTGGACATGAAGAGGGACAATGTGATCATGGAAAGTCTTTTAAACAGGAAAGATACTATTAACCTCATCAATACACTCAATACTGAAGTGGTATTTGGAATTTACATCAAAAAGCTCTGGGCTTGTATCACAGTAATGATACATAATAAAAACTCCAGCAGCACTGCTGTGTCTGATCCACTCGTACTAGTGCAACACACACTAACACACCACCGCCACCATGTCCTGACCACTGAAGAACAGGGTAACAGAGTATCAGAGAAACAGATGGACTACAGTCTGTAACTGTAGAACTACAGAGTGCAGCTATACAGTAAGTGGAGCTGATAAAGTGGACACTGAGTGTAGAAATGAGGAGGTGGTCAGGATGTTATGCCTGATCATTGTATGTTCTAAGCTGTACTGACTCCACACACCCCGCCTCGTCACCAGGCTTTTTTTTTTTTGTTCTGTTTTAAAACATTCGGTTCTGGAAAGGTACAAATACCAACTTTTCACCTGTAAAAACTTATTTAAGGACCTTAGATTTACTGCTACATTAACATTTATATTGCTTGTACCTTGAACAGAAACTACCTGCAGAGAACCTTTATTTCTAGCACTGCACGGCGCTTGTGCTCAGTGCCACTGGCCTGAGACTGCACTCAGACCCTTCTCTCTGAACACGCCTGCTTCCAGGTTGAGACCCTCATCAGTGCTCTTCTTATCCTTTCACAGCTAAATGAAGAGAAAAATCAAATAAGTCCAAACAAATCCATGTAGCGGTGTAACTACAAACAGAACCTATAAGCAACTGACCAGCCCAAAAACTGAAGGCGAGAGGGTGAAGTGACGGGAAGAAAGGAGGTCATCTGCTGACATACATGTATGTGCAGCTGGGAGCAGAAGTGATGAGGGGAACAGACAAAAAAATGCTAAGATATGATTGGTTAGTTTTTTTTTTTTTTGTTTGTCCACTGAAACACAGTGACAGACGGCCTTCAGAGGCGGACACTTCCATCAGTGGACTGTACTTATTGTGCCAAATAAGATGAACAGAGGTCTGCTTTGATTTCAGCTATTTTCATCTGAACCTCAGCGTAATGTAAAAGTTCTACATCAATTCAGGGTTTTTCCTAGAACCACAGGGTCAAACCAAGACCCGATTAGAAGCCTAGATAGTTTTTAAGATCACTGTCTGATATTCAATCTATTCCTGCTGTAGACTGTATGGGCGACTGTGCACGTCCTCGATTCACCTTCTTAGAAATCGCGTTGGGAACTAGATAACTCATTTTCAGAATGTTCCATAAAAAGCGTGGGTAATACTTTCACTTAATCATCAAATTTGATTGCTTCTTTTTTATTGCCTCAGCTTCCATATTGATTTATTTTATTATATAGCCCAGTCTGCGGAGGCATGTTCATTCCTGCTTTTATTTATTTATTTATTTCCTTTAAAAAGCTTCATCTGGCAGGTAAAATCTATGCCACCTCTGCTTGTAATCATTTTAAAGGCATCTCCATTAGGCCTTTCCCTAATGTGGGCTAAATTTGCGTCTCTCCACAGCTGAGCTGCTGTTCAGGCCTGTAAATCCACCAACAGAATGTCTGCCCTTACAATATTGGGTCTTTTATAAAATCACCATCCTTTGATCTCATTCATCCTTAAAAGCTTATTCAGATCTGAATACTATCTGTTTTATGTTTCAGAAAACCTCTGTAATGTGTCTCATCTGTAACCCCAGAGAGCTAAAACTGTCAGGACGGGTTTCTTACTCCTAATAACAGATCATATGAAAAATAAAACAGCTTTCAATATTTTATGATAAATATGGTTCAAGCACTGCGTTATGACACAGGTAGGAAAGTGTTTGTGTAGGAATTATCTGACAAGTGCATGATTTGTTTACTTGGCAGTGATTTTCTCCAGGAAAGTGTAGAGTTATACTGGGTTGGAAGCTTAGAGCTGAGTGAGGATGCTAATGAGGCATCCTGATTGAGTCAGTGGAGTAATCCCCCAAGCTCTCCATGAGCTTCACACCAGAAATCAGCATAAATCCAACACATGCATTTAAATTGCCATATTCCATTAAAGGGATTGTATCCTACAATTTTTAGGTTTTTTAATAAAACAGGCCTCCTTCAGGTCAGAGCTTCATGGAATGGGTTTACATGGCCGAGTGGCTGCATCCAAGCCTTACATCACCAAGCGCAATGCAAAGCGTGGAATGCAGCTCGGCTCAATGCAGTGGTGGAGACGTGTTCTCTGGAGTGACCAATCACGCTTCTCCATCTGGCAATCCAATGGATGAGTCTGGGTTTGGCGGCTGCCAGGAGACGGTACTTGTCTGACTGCATTGTGCCGAGTGTAAAGTTTGGTGGAGGGGGGATCATGGTGTGGGTGGGGTTGTTTTTCAGGAGTTGGACTCTGCCCCTTAGTTCCAGTGAAAGGAACTCTTAAAGCTTCAGCACCAAGAGATTTTGGACAATTTCATGCTCCCAACTTTGTGGGAACAGTTTGGGGACGGCCCCTTCCTGTTCCAACATGACTGCACACCAGTGCACAAAGCAGGTCCATAAAGACACGGATGAGCCAGTTTGGTGTGGAAGAACTTGACAGGCCTGCCCTCAACCCCATAGAACATGAATTAGAATGGAGACTGTGAGCCAGGCCTTCTCGTCCAACATCAGTATCTGACCTCACAAATACGCTTCTGGAAGAACGGTCATAAATTCCCATAAACACTCCTAACCCTTGTGGAAAGCCTTCCCAGAAGAGTTGAAGCTGTTATAGCTGCAAAGGGTGGGCCGACATCATATTAAACCCTATGGATTAAGAATGGGACGTCACTCAACTTCACATGTGTGTGAAGCCAGACGAGTGAATACTTTTGGCAATATAATGTACATATTAGCAACTTAGCAGATTATATGCAATCCTTTTTTCTGAGTGCATTTTGTAGTAAATTAAACATAGTTTTGATTCTCTGTGTGTTAGAAACCAAGCAGGTTCATTAAGGTGTCCCGAATGCGATGCCTGCTAAGGTTCCTTTCCAGTTGAAATGTTTTCAAATGAGAGCTGCCTTTGAAGGCAGTGACTCATTAGGCAGCTGCTTGCAGAATGGAACTTACCAGCCAGGTTCACTGCACTAAATGCATGAATTTAAATTATATAACTTGCCTATATGAAATGATTAATTTCATATAAACACCAGGAACATTTTAATGTAACATACGCTTGTTTTTTATGTGCTGAGATATAATTTGAGAGGGAAAATACAGTTTGAACTCATTGTGGAATGTAAAAGATTAGATGAGAGTGTCTAAGGGAGGGGTATTAGTTTGAGGGTCAGATGGCATGCCACTTGGGAGAAATTCATACCACTGACCAGTTGGTTTTGTGTGAGTGTACAGAACTTTTTATGCACACTGTTGCTGAATTTCTGCCTCTATCAGTGAAATGCCACCTTGTCCCAGGCCAAGTTCAGCCATTCGGCCTTGCTGTTTTGGGAATTGTGAGCTTGTGTCACATTTCAGCTGCTTGAATTTGACAGTTTCAGCTTTTGTGAAACTTTTATCTGTTTTTTTTCTGCATGCTTCGTTTTTGCTCAGATTGCTCAGATCCAAACCACAGCAGTGAAAATGTTTCATGTATAATTAATGACACATATACACACTGTCCACTTTATTAGCACAATTGCATGTTAACACAAAAAACTAATCAGCCAATCACACGGCCGCAGCTCACTGCATTTAGGCATGTAGAGGTGGTCAAGACAACTTGCTGAAGTGCAGACCGAGCATCAGAACAGGGAAGAAAGGGGATTTAAGGGGCTTTGAACATGGCGTGGTTGTTGGTGCCAGACGGGCTGGTCTGAGTATTTCAGAAACTGCTGATCTGCTGGGATTTCCACACACAACCATCTCTAGGGTTTACAGAGAACGGTCCGAAAAAGAGGAAATATCCAGTGAGCGGTCAGTTGTGTGGATGAAAATGCCTTGTTGATGTGAGAGGTCAGAGGAGAATGGGAGGACTGGTTCCAGATGATAGAAAGGCAACAGGAACTCAAATAACCAACCAAAACCTCTGAGGAACGTTTCCAACACCTTGTTGAAAGTCTGCCATGAAGAATTAAGGCAGTTCTGAAGACAAAAGAAGGTCCAACCTTTTACTAGCACCTAATAAAGTAGCCTGTGAGTGAGGTGAAGACTGTGTTTGTCAGTTCTCAGCCAAAGCCTGGAGCTCACCGCAGGGTTACCAGGAACAGCACAATTAACTTTCTTTTTTTTTTCCACTTCCATTTCAGGCAAGAGTCATATGACACACTGATGCACAACAAGGAAAGTTTTCTACCACCTCCAGCTGCCTGAGAGGAAGGGTAAGCAATATGAACAATGTTTGTCTCTATCTGAACAAACATCATGTGATATGCTAAACTAAACACTGAATCCATAATAAGACAAAAACAAGGCAGATTGACAATCAGCAGAACAAGAAAGAGATGATGATTAGTGGTGCAACGATACTCAAAACTCAGAGTTTGATTCAATATGATTCAGGCTGGTCATATGGTCTTCATACAGTGATTGTTAAATAACGATTCTTTTTACAGTCAGAATGAGTGGCAGGCAAAATGTATGGCAAAATAAATTTTTGGCAAAATACAAAATTTGTGCACTCCTTATATGTCACCATGATACAAGCTCACTTGCACCATCCTGGCATCCATGCGGGACAACATAACAACTGCCTAGCAACATCCTAACCACTACCTGGGAAACCACAGCAATACCTAAGCAACCAGCACATATACGTGAGCAACTCCTTGGCAATCACCAGCAATAATCGCAACCACCTTGAAACCCCATAGCAAAGACTGGCAGTAATGATGCAACCACGTAGCATCATCCTGGCAACCACCTAGCAACACCCTGGCAACCACCTGCGATAACATTGCAACTACTTAACAACACCATGGCAACCACCTTGGATAGCGAACAAGGAAGTAATACGCAAGCACCCACCTGGGATACCATGGCAACCACCCTGCAACGTGCAAGAAATAACCTGGGATACAACAGCAAATGGTTAGCAACACCCTAGCAACCATCTGGGATAACTTAGGATCTGCTTAGTAAAATAAACCTGCACATAGCTAAAAACTCTCCGTTATCTTCCTGTTTGTTCTTAAATGTGTTCCTAAGAAAGATTCTAAGGAAACGTCTGCGTCAGATTCATGATGTGTTCTTGAAGCGCAGAACTCTTCTCACCTTTGTGCTCTTGAGTGTGTGAAATTTCTGTTCTTACCTGAGAACAAATCCCACATCAGAAAACAGTGGTGAATGACAGTCTTCGTCTAAACTGCGTGAGTAGGTTTAAGAAGAAATTTCAGTAACACTTTCAATGAATGTCACGTTTGTAAGCATCTATAAACACATTTATAACCAGTTACAATGCATTCATAAGGCATTATGAACACGGTTATAAATCTTTATAAAAACGAATTACACTTTCTAGCCATGTTTATTGTACTTTATGAGTTGTTAATATAATACGCATATATCAGTAGTGTTAATAACATGTTATACTGTCACTGCCAAAGAAGTCAGTGCCAGCTTGGAGAGCACAAAGTAAAGACAAATACAGTTTATTACGTCCTGAGATTTCCAGTGTGTCACGATTGCCCCCCCCCCCCCCCCCCCCCACCCGAGTCTCCTCATGTGCTTTTGTTTACCTTTTAGTCCTGTCACCTGCTTCTTTGTTTTGGTTTTCATAGTCCTGCCCCCTGACTCCGCCCCTGATTGTTTCCACCCATTTCCCACCTGTCCCTTGTCATCCCTGTGCTACATCCCCATGTTTGCCCTGGTCTGTGCTGGTCTTTGTTTGATGTTTGTTGTGTGTGCTGTTTGATTTTTTTGATATGTTTCGTGCTTGAGATTTGCTGTGTTGTATGCTGTTTGATCTTCCAGCCCTGTTGTTTGTTTACCTGTTTATGTTCATTATGTCCGTCCCACTTTATCTTCGTGTTGGCTCTCTGACCATGGACCGTCTAGACCCTGATTTTGGATTTGCCCGTAATAAGTCTTGCTTTTCTCCGCACGTGCATCCGTCTCCTCGTCGCTCCGCGTTACACAGTGTTATATATCCCACCATTGTTGCTGTTAGGGCTCTTCGGGGCTTCAGTGCTGAATAGTCAGATGCTCCAAACAGGCTGTCCAGCCTAGAATTGTTACTACAATGTGTTTTTCTTTACCAGCGCTCTTACTTTAAATGTTACATTACATCACAGCAAGTACAAAATCACTTCTGATGGCATCACTAACTTAAAATCTGACATTTGAAGCCTGTAATGAGCTTTAATGTGTTTTAGTGTTTCAGTAAATCCTTCAGTAAATACTTCACTCTAAACCCTGGCGGAGGCTTTAGTCCAGCACGCTTCACTTTACTGAGAGCGGGCTAATACAGCTTATGAGCTCTTATAATGTGTTATGAACAGTACTTGATGTTAACAATTCATAATGCATAATAAGCATGGCTGTTACGTGTAATGCATTTTTATAAATAGTTATGATGCCTTATGAATGCATTCCAACATGTTATGAATGTGTTTACAGATGCTTGCAAACGTGGCATTCATAGAAAGTGTTCCTGAAATTCCTTCTTAGGAATGCTTGGTGAATGAGGCCCAAGTACAGTGGGAAGGAAGGTTTTGTGAGGGGGGTTATCACACTCTTTAATAGCATTGTGAGTTATCATATGCTATGAATATGATCATCAAAGACCTGGCAATCTTACAGCTACCTTGCGATAGTTCAGAGGCAACAGAACTGGGGACGGCAGTTTTACAAGGGGAAATATTTTTATTATTTTACAACCTGGTGGATGGCATTCCCCTGCACCCCCCACTCCCCCCGCCCCCCTCAGACTGAGCCCTGACTTTACGTCCCGCCCCACCAGGCAGTAAGTGCTGAGCTCTGATGTTTAGCTTCGTGCCTGAGTGGAAATGCACAGCAGGAGCTCAGATATCCACAGTCAGTGAAGGAAACTGTGCATTGCAAGGCTGATCAGACAGCAAGTGACCAATCTGCAGACTTGCAGTAGCATCCGCATGACGTGAAATGACACTGTGCAAGATCTATCACCGGTGTTCAGGGTAGGGGTGGGAGTCTCCAGGCACCTTACGATTCAATTCAAAAACGATTCAGAGGCTGTGATGCGATTATTAATGTGGCTGCCGTCAGTGGCAGTCATACAGTTTGTTAAGTTCATGATTGAAGTGACAATAAATAAGTTCAAGTAAGGTAAAATAATTTATGTTTATTAAAATCTGATTGTAATGTGTATTGTTTAAAATGCACGTTTAAAGGTTCTACAAGTGTTTCCAGGGTGGAACCAATGTTTAATTTGTTGTTTGGGATAGAGCGATATTTTCAGTTACACGCTACACTCGGTAGAGGGCAACATGTCTTCCTTTTCTCAGTACGCTAGAGATTTGGAGAAGCGTGCGACGAAATTTTTGACTCTTGGTTAAAGAAGACATTCCGAGATGTGTTTTTTGTTAACCCTTTCAAGTTAATGCGGCCAATGAGGTATGCAATTTGTATTTTAATGTGTGTGTATGGGACATAAGATGTTTATCTGTGAAAGACTTGTCAAGTTTCTGTTAGTTACGTGGCCTCAAGGACTATACAGAATTTACTGATGTTGTTTGTAAGTCAAGCCACTGATTTGTGAATATTTTGTTGTTGAATCATATTCTTTATTGTCTATTCTCTATGAGAATCCCTTACTGTATGAAAATGTATTATTTTATGTTTTGCACAGTTCTCACGGCATCGTTGGTGACACCTGTGTCCGATTAAATGCCAGTAAAAATCAGGAACGCCTTGTGTCCGTTTTTCAACTTGGAGGGAGTTACAATTAAACACCTTGTTTGCATCTTTTTTCTATGCAGCATTTCTGTTTTCTCACTGTGTGAGTAGTTTCAAAGCAAAGTATCGGTAATTCAGTGGTCAGGACCCCCATGGACCCTCACAGAGCAGGTAATATTTGGGTGGTGGGTCATTCTCAGCACTGCAGTAACACTGACGTGGTGGGAGTGTATCCACTCACTGTCCGCTCTATTAGACACCCCTCCCTTGTCAGTCCACCGTCAAGAGACGACAGCTCATCTGCTGCTGCACAGTCTGTGTTGGTCATCCTCTAGTCCTTCATCAGTGGTCACAGGACGCAGCTCACAGGACACTGGATATTTTTGGTTGGTGGACTATTTTCAGTCCAGCAGCGACACTGAGGTGTTTAAAAACTCTGATCCACTCAGACCAGAGCAGCACACACTAACACACCACCACCACCTCAGTGTTACTGCAGTGCTGAGAATGATCCACCACCCAGACAGTACCTGCTCTGTGAGGGTCCAGGGGGGTCCTGACCACTGAAGAACAGGGTAACAGAGTATCAGAGAAACAGATGGACTACAGTCTGTAACTGTAGAACTACAGAGTGGAACTATACGGTCAGTGGAGCTGATAAAGTGGTCATTGATTGTATACAATCATATGCAAAAGTTTGATCACTCTCAGCTGAATTACGTTTTGTAGATTTTCTAAGTGAAGATAAGTGAACACGCCCTCTACAGTGAACAAACTTTAATATGACATTTTTACACTAATTTCAGTGCAATTTTTTTGTTTGCTTTGAGTTTAACACATAAAAGATGTGAAAAAATGCGAAATCCACATGTTAAATTCAGAAAATTCAAGTTACAACTGTGTTCTCAAAAATATCTGACCATTTTGGTGTACATGACATTATACTGTCTCTCTCTCTCTCTCTCTCTCTCTCTCTGTTTCTCTCATATATATATATATATATATATACATATATATATATATATATATATATATATACATATATATATATATATATATATATAGGGTATTTCAAACATTATTTTCCTATATTTTCCTTGTATATAGAGTGAAAAAGCTTTTAATGGCAGATCGGTGGGGCGATTGCCGATGGTCTGCTTTTCTCTGTGAAATCCCTTGTGCAAAATAAGCTGATGCAGATTCCATCGTGGTCCTGTTTCATTCGACACCATGCAGAGTGAGGCTGTGAAGAAGCTTGGGTAAAGGTTGTGTAAACACCGTCATTTGGCTAGTCTGAGTGTTTTCTGTACTGCAGAACAATCCAGAATTACTTCTTTACCCAAGATGTTTTCTTCTCAGTGGGCTTTTAGGTCTCTTAGCCATTCACTCTGACACAATGGGCAGCGAGAATTGTCACATGCCTTTTCAGACTTTTAGATTGACATGACAAAAACAGACCTTCACGAATGACTACCTTAAAGAATGCCATCTTCTTTCAATCCTTCAAGGATGAGAGAAAACGTCCTGCACCTACGCAGGACTGTATATTTATGGGATGAAGTTTACAGCATAGAAGTTTCAAAGTTGTTAACACTGCACTTGAGTTAAATGTTGAAAATGAAAGAACTACAAGGTAATTAGGGGAAAAAGCACAATAAAGCGCTCAAAATAAAGCTCCTTCTGTGGTTCTCGGCATATTTGGATATTTGGCTTTAAGAAAAAGCTTTAATGGTTTAGAACATTCACATCATTCATTCAGGAGAACCTGTAAAAAGGTTCTCCTGGCTTACGAATAAGGCGATGTGTGATTCACAATGTACCATTATATCTATATTAATTTATTAAGTGATACTTTTTTGATCCCACAACGGGGAAATTCCACCTCCGCATTTAACCCATCTGTGAAGTGAAACACCACATACACACTAGTGAACCCACACACTAGGGAGCAGTGAGCACACTTGCTCGGAGCGGTGGGCAGCCCTATCCACGGCGCCCGGGGAGCAGTTGGGGGTTAGGTGTCTTGCTCAAGGACACCTCAGTCATGGACTGTCGGCCCTGGGGATCAAACCGGCGACCTTCCGGTCACAGGGCCAGATCCCTAACCTCCAGCCCACGACTGCCCCATTTGCCCCATATCTATACTAATTAGTTCAACATTTAAAGCCACACTATGTAGGTTTTGGGGACAAACCGTCAGATGCTTGTAGATAAAATTATACAAGGCTTTAAAATCATAACCCAAAAACGTGATGGTCAAAGCCAGAGAAACAAAATAAGAAAACCTTAATGACATCCAGAGAATAGTGAATGGAAATGGGCAATAACAAAGAAAAGGCTCAGTAAGCTCTGAAAAACAGTGGCAGTACTTCAGAAACACTGGTTTAAACAAGCAGTCTGTATGAGGGTCTGTGGACTGACAAACAGATGTGGTGGATTAGTATTCAGGTGAAGCTTTGAAACAGTTGATGATGACAACTATAAGACTAGATGGCTGTAATTTACTTACTGTAATATTATAACACATTACTGTCCACATCTGTCCAATACTAGCTCGTTCAAATCTTTGTGTTTTTCATGATTTTGGTTGTTTTTGTTTGTGCAAGCCAGCTGTGTCACCAATAATCGTAATAAATACGATAAATTAAACAGACATTAGACGCAGTAAACAGACAGGACAGTGCAGCACCGACACAACACTCACTCTGGACATGAGGTCGTGGAATAAGGTGCAGAGATATTAACCTGCTGTGATCTGAGAGTCACGCAGTCAGAGGACAGACAAACAGCAGTTACTGAGGTAATAAGCCTGAGTAAACAGTGTAAACACAGGGTAGCAGCAATCATCCAGATAGTGCAGGTAGAGCATCAAAAGAGGTGTATGTGTGTGTGTGTGTGTGTGTGTGAGGGGGGGGGGGCTTTCAGATCAGCCCTTGTGAGTTTAAGAACCTGAATGCTTGAGGAATAAAGCTGTTGCAGAGTCTGGCAGTGGTGGCACGGATGCTCCGGTACCTTCTGCCAGACGGCAGCAGTGAGTAAAGTCCACGTGAGGGATGGACGGGGTCGTTCACAATGCTGGTGGCTTTCCGGATACAGTGTGTGGTGTAGATGTTCATGATGGAGGGGAGAGACCCCGATGATCTTCTCAGCTGTCCTCACTATACGCTGTAGGGTCTTGCGGTCTGAGGCAATGCAATTCCCAAACCAGGCAATGATGCAGCTGCTCAGGATGCTCTCCACAGTCCCCCTGTAGAACATGGTGAGGATGGGAGGGGGGAGATGAGCCTTCTTCAGTCTCTGCAGGAAGTAGAGGCGCTGCTGGGCTCTCTTGGCTTGACACATAGGTGTCTTTATTGTCCAGGTGGGTGAGAGCCAGGTGGAGTGTGGTGGAGATGGTGTCGTCTGTTGAGTGGTTTGGGCGACATGCAAATTGCAGTGGGTCCAGTGAAGGAGGAAGCTGGTCTATAATGTGCCTCAGGACAAGCCTCTTGAAGCACTTCATGATGATGGGAGTGAGTGCAAGTCATTTGTTGACTTCTGCTGGCAAGCCTTTGTTTCTTGAACAAAACACAGGAGTGGAGACTCGAGGAAAAAGAAGTTTAATGAACTCGTCTTCCGACCAACCAAGTCTAACCAGCTTAAACGACCACCAAACTTACTTTCACTCCGGTAAAAACACACCCACTAGTTGTCCCTTTGTCTAAATGACCCCAAAGCCCCCTTTACTTGATGGCCAGCTGCCTCTACCTTTGTAATTAAATTAGAGGTGTTGAGGTCCACCCAGGAATTTACAGTCTCCCCCTTTGCTAGATTTGGAGCTATAGATAACCAGATGTGAAAATATGCTAACCACTGGGATGATTACATGATGAAGGACTGCTCTCCACAGCCCCCACACATCACCCAAGAAAAGACTTAAAATAATATTTAACACATTGAGGCAGGACACTGGAGATTTCTTTGGCACAGGGACACGTTGGAACGACTGCAGTGCTCAGAGAGATGTTGAACAACATCCGCCAGCTGTTCGGCGCACTCTCTGAGCACTGTTGGACATGCTGTCGGATCCTAGTGCTTTTCGTGGGTTGACTCTGTGTAGAGTTCTCCGCACATCAGCAGAGGACAGACACAGTACCTGTTCACTTGCAGGAAGTGTGGTTTTCCTCACCATCTGTTCTGTGCTTCAAACCGAGCACAGAAGTTCTGGCACATCTGGAAGGGAGGCATCAGTGTCACAAGCAGGCGTAGTTGGTGATGGCCTGGATGTCCTGATTTTCTTTGAGTAGGCACGCTGTGGGTGGGTGTGTGTGTGTGTGTGTGTGTGTGTGTGTGTGTGTGTGTGTGTGTGTGTGTGTGTGTGTGAGTGACATAAGGATCTATAATATCTACAATCATAGCACCCAGCAATCTGTCACAAAACCATCAATGCCATAAGTGGAATTCACTGCTTACATCACAAATAGCAGCACAAGGTGAATGAATATAAGTGCCTTTCTAGAATGATCCGGGCTCAACACAATCAATCGAAGGATAATCCATAAGCTACAAAGCAGGACAAGCCAAGCAGGCCAACAGCAGAAGCTAGGTGAGCTAACAGAGTGAGGAATAAAAAAATATGGCAAAAACCAAAGAAAGACAGCTCAGCGATTCAGCCCAAGACACCACAACACTGATTTACAATAATAATGCAGGTTTTAAACTAGAAAATTTCAAATCATAAAATGTCTTAAAGCTGAATTCAACTGATTTTTCAAAACATTCTGTGCAATTTTATGGTTAAGATGTAAACAAAATCATTGAAAGTGGTTTGACGTGAAATGTTCTGTTCAAATCGATGTTGACAGGAACCAAAACATTCGAAGAACTGAATGCAGCTGTATTACAGAAAGTGATTCAGTGGTTATGAACGCTCTGCCTGATGCCTGAGACACTGCTTAACGTTAGTTCTGAGAAAGGCTGAGAGGTCACATTCTTCTGATTTCTACTGTTTTACCATAATTAACATTACATATATATTTCACAAGATGTGCAGGTTCACTGGTAATTTTGATTGTAAATAAAATGGCTAGATTTGCATTATGATATGACTGGTTACTAAAACTATTACTATCATTGAAAAGAAATTCCATGTCACTATCTACAGTGAACTGTTTCAAAACTCTCTGAATGGGTTTATTTACATCTCAACAATTTAACATTTCAGAAAAACCTGTTGAGTTCCTTTTTAAAGCTGCACTATGTAAGATTTGGGGATTTGGAGCCCTCTTTAGTGGAAATGTGTAATTGCATGCAATGTGTGGAAGAACATTTTATAATGTGGGTTGTGCTTTAGACCCCTTCCCTCGAAAGAAAATTCAAAGAGAACAAAAATGCATAAAGCAGTTTTAAAGCGTTTTACTTTTCAGTGTTGCAGGTATTAAATTTTGGGGAGTCTAGGCATGTTTGATGGATCAGATAAGACTGAAGTAGTTCTGACATTGGATTTTGTTTCATGTTCTGCCTTTTAAAGGCCCCATTATAACTGCATGTTTTAACAGTAAAAGTGATTAAACATCATTACATGATTTAATATTATGTATATTATGTAATATTTATTAACTTTAAATGAAAGTAAGATTTTTGTTAATATTTTGAATGAAAGATCAAAGGGAGAAGCCATTAAGGAAGTCTTTATACAACTCATTTTGCTGTTCAGCCCATGTGCCAATATTTTTTCATCCCCCTCACCTCCGCATCAGTCCCACCTCAAGTCATCAAAAAGGAGCCTTGTAGCTCAAAGCAGAAGGTACCTAGAACTTTCTCAGAGTTCTTCTAATTCTGTGAATTTGTAGAGTCTGAATATTTATTAACATACATTCAGCGGCCACTTTATTAGGTACAGCTTGCTAGTAAAAGGCTGGACCCACTTTTGCCTTCAGAACTGCCTTAATTCTTCGTGTCTCACTTTCAACAAGGTGCTGGAAATGTTCCTCAGAGATTCTGGTTGGTTATTTGAGTTGCTGTTGCCTTTCTATCATCTGGAACCAGTCTGCCCATTCTCCTCTGACCTCTCACATCAACAAGGCATTTTCGTCCACACAACTGACCGCTCACTGGATATTTCCTCTTTCTCGGACCGTTCTCTGTGAACCATAGAGATGGTTGTGCGTGAAAATCCCAGCAGATCAGCAGTTTCTGAAATACTCAGACCAGCCCGTCTGGCACCAACAACCACGCCACGTTCAAAGTCCCTTAAATCCCCTTTCTTCCCCGTTCTGATGCTCGGTCTGCACTTCAGCAAGTAGCCTTGACCACCTCTACATGCCTAAATGCAGTGAGTTGCGGCCGTGTGATTGGCTGATCAGCTATTTGTGTTAACAAGCAACTGAACCTAATAAAGTGGCCGGTGAGTGTATCTTTGTTTAGACTAATAAATACACACATTTTTGTTAATATTTAACAAAATCATCATGTATATGATGCCTTATGAATACATTATAACATATTATGAATATGTTTATAGATGCTTACAAACGTGACATTCATAGAAAGTGTTACCAAAACGTTTATGTTGGGTGGTTTAGGTTCATTCTTACAAGAACTTTTAATGTTGACGAGCCTGAATGTGGGAGGTTGTGGTGGGTTTTCCAGAGTAGATCATAGAGCTGTGTTTTTAGCTGTTGGCACTGGAGAGTGTTTCTTCTCACCATGTTTGCTGCTGTTTTCAGCTAATTTAAAAATAAAATAGGGTTAGGGTTAGGGCTAGGGTTAGGGTTAGCCATCTAAGCTTCTCCTGAGAATCTCACAAAAGAAAAGCCAAAACCCACCTAACAAACAAATATCAGAATAGTTGAATATTTGGGTCCATTCCTAATAAAAACTAAACTAAAACTGGTACTCAACAAAGCTCATCAGCCGTTTGCCTGTAAACATTAAGCCCACTATCAAAAGGCTGCTACTGCTTTAAATTGTGCCAATTAATCACTGTTTATTCCAGCTGACAGATGGTGAATTAGACGTGTAAAAACATTCATTAGTCTTTAATGAGAACCCCCTACCACTGTCAAAATGCCTGTTTATCAACAACACAGTCTGCTGAGAGAGGAAAATAACCTGTCCTCCGTTTTTCCTTTTCACTGACTTTCACTAAATAAACACTAAACTAAAACTGTTAATGGACCTTCACGACCAAGTGGAACTAAACTGAAATCAAAAAGTAAATAAATATAAAAATAAATGTAATTGTCGCACATTCAGCGGCATCTGACGTGGAAACGGATTCCATCTCCCAGAATGCTTGGGGAGATCACGTGACTGATCAGGCACACCTGGACTCTATCTTAGGAGAGGATTCAGTGACTGATCACGTGGTTTTACCACGCACCTATCAGCGATCACACTCGCCTGATTAGTGACAGCCTTCACCTGCACTTCTGCTTGTAGAGGTATTGTGAGGTGTTGTGTTCATGCAGTTGCTGAGTGTTTCCCTTCTGTCCTGTTTTCTGTGTTCTGAACTTTGGCTTTGTTTCTACCGTTGACGATTCCCATCTTTCCCCGGTCTACTTTTGCATTTTTTAATTAACCTGTGTTTTGATTTTGAGGCCTGGACTCTGACTTCGACTTTTTGCCCCTTTTTGGATTCTGCTACCTACTGCTTATTAAACCTTTTACGATTAAGAGACCCTTATTAATCCCACAATGGGGAAATTTCACCTCCGCATTTAACCCATCTGTGAAGTGAAACACCACATACACACTAGTGAGCACACACACACAGAGCGGTGGGCAGCCCAGTCCGCACGTGTCTGGAACTCTGTCTGTTCATTACAATAATAAATAAGTCTAAAACTAAAATGAGTTAGATTACTCAGAGTGAGTGTGTATTTATGCAGAAACAGTGAAGTTGATGAAGTAAAACGTTAACTATCTCGTCTTTGTGCTGTTTTTGTTGAAATACAGATCAGACTGGATTTAGAAATCACTGCTTTCTGCTTTTATTTGCATTTCACTAGGACTACTGTCCCAACTTTTGGTTTGTAGTTTGTTTCAGAGCAGCTCCAAAAGTGTTTTGATGCCATTTCGCAGGTGCTTTGTGTGGCCTTCTTTGAGATGCGCCAAGTAAAGTGTGCAGGACCAAAGCTCTGCCATGTAGCAGAGGGAGAGTTTGTGCTCTAACACGACAAAGACCCCCAGACCTGGAACTTTCTCTCATTTTGTTTTATTTTTGCAAGTAACACCACTACAGGGCTTTGAACTGGCTGAGGTTTATGTATGAATGGACAGGTGAAGCCATGAGATCTAGCTTTAGATGGTCAAGTGGTTAATAATCTAACTTGCTGGAAAACCACAGAATGTGTGTTCGAGTGATGTTCTTTGTTTCATCTGCTCATTTCTCATCAGCAAAGCCCTCAGCTATTGGGAGTGAACTGAAAGTTTGACTCCAAGCATCATAACATCACTAAAGAACCCAAATACTGAGCCACTGTCAGGTCTCACTGCTTTAATCTGATCTATGAAGTGTGAAGTGTGTTATGCATCGATCAGGCATAAGATTATGACCATATCAGCTCCACTTACTGTACAGCTGCACTCTGTAGTTCTACAGTTACAGACTGTAGTCCATCTGTTTCTCTGATACTCTGTTACCCTGTTCTTCAGTGGTCAGGACCCCCATGGACCCTCACAGAGCAGGTACTGTTTGAGTGGTGGATCATTCTCAGCACTGCAGTAACACTGATGCGGTGGTGGTGTGGTTAGTGTGTGTTGCGCTGGTCTGAGTGGATCAGACAGAGCAGAGCTGCTCTAGCTTATAACACCTCTGTGTCACTGCTGGACTGAGAACAGTCCAGGCAGCAATGTCCTGTGACCACTGATTAGAGGACAACCAACACAGATGCAGCAGCAGATGAGCTGTCGTCTCTGACTTTACATCTACAAGGTGGACTGACAAGGTAGGAGTGTCTAGTAGAGTGGACAGTGAGTGGACACAGTGTTTAAAAACTCCAGCAGCACTGATGTGTCTGATCTACTCGCACCAGCACAACACACACTAACCACACCACCACCGCATCAGTGTCACTGCAGTGCTGAGAATGACCCACCACCCAAATAGTACCTGCTCTTTGAGGGTCCATGGGGGTCCTGACCACTGAAGAACAGGGTAACAGAGTATCAGAGAAACAGATGGACTACAGTCTGTAACTGTAGAACTACAGAGAGCAGCTGTATAAGTGGAGCTCACTATAGTGGAGGTGCTCATAATGTTATGCCTGATTGGTGACCATGTGAAAGATCTGATAATGGCTGAAATCTAATACTCATCATATTATCGCTGCACATGTGAGCAAACAAAACATGCGGGATGCCAAAATGTTTCCCTACAAATGTGTGGCCTCTGGTATGAAGAGCCGATTTTTATCTAAATATTGTTTTCCAAACCATAAAAGCACGTAGTGAAACTCTTTTGGCCCAAAGGTTTGAGTGCTGTTGAGTGCTCCAACTTCACAAGGGACTTTGGCATTAATACCAGGCAGGGCTTTTTGCGCGAGTGCTAACAGCTTTCTGTTTAATATGTGAGGCTGTTGCAAATTGACAAAGAAAATTGAAATTCGTATGAACAATGCTTTCAAAAGCCAGATGTCTCAAAACAAATGTTGGCGGCAGTGTATATACACACTCACCAGCCACTTTAATAGGTACAGTTCAGTTGCTTGTTAACACAAACAGCTAATCAGCCAATCACACGGCCGCAGCTCACTGCATTTAGGCATGTACAGGTGGTCAAGACAACCTGCTGAAGTGCAGACCGAGCATTAGCACGGGGAAGAAAGGGGATTTAAGGGACTTTGAATGTGGCGTGGTTGTTGGTGCCAGACGGGCTGGTCTGAGTATTTCAGAAACTGCTGATCTGCTGGGATTTTCACGCACAACCATCTCTAGGGTTTACAGAGATCGGTCCGAAAAAGAGGAAATATCCAGTGAGCGGTCAGCTGTGTGGACGAAAATGCCTTGTTGATGTGAGAGGTCAGAGGAGAACGGGCAGACTGGTTCCAGATGATAGAAAGGCAACAGTAACTCAAATAACCAACCAGAATCTCTGAGGAACGTTTCCAACACCTTGTTGAAAGTCTGACACGAAGAATTAAGACAGTTCTGAAGGCAAAAGGGGGCCCAACCTTTTACTAGCAAGGTGTACCTAATAAAGTGGCCAGTGAGTGAGTGTATGTATGTATGTATGTATGTATATATACATTTATATGTATACATGCATTCATACATAAATACATATTTTGACCTGTTTGCTATGAACATTTTGCCTACTGTGTCTATTTTTAAGATATTGCACCTTAATACACCTCAATTGCCTTCAATTTCTGTGTGGGGCTCTCAGCTGTCAGCTGAAGGCAAAAGGGGGTCCAGCCTTTTACTAGCAAGTGTACTTATTTTATTTATTAGTGTACCTAATAAAGTGGCTGGTGAGTGTAGATTGATACTTCGGATGTGTCCTTTCTCATTCTTAAGTGCTTGAAAGTGTTCCTGCCCAGGAGCAGACTGAACAGCAATCGGCTGCTAATGAACAGTATAATGTCATTTGTGTCCTGATATCACTCCATTTCCTAAAAGCCATCAGGAAAAGGAGAAATGGTTTTAAAGAAGTAGTTTGTTGAGAAATAAATCATTTTTTATGACACCACTTACCTCGAATGCAGTCCATCAGCCGAGACTCGATCAGTGGCTGAAGTTTACTTTTCCATATTTTTCTGAAGTTCAAGGCTGATGTTGACTCAGCCTTGGATGCTCTGCCCACATGTTGAAAATGTCTGGTATCTGTTCCTCATTCAGTTAAGTTTAACACAACTTTTGGGATTTTGTTAGTTGCTCAGCAGTAGATGTTTACTTTGTGCCCAGAGGCTGAGGCCCAGTCCCATTTCCTATTTTTACCCCGACCCCTTGTTTTTGAATGTTGCCCCTTGTTCCTGAGCTACAGGGCAGTGGTTGAGATCTTCCCTCTGAAATGAGACCCTCTAATAAAAGAGCATTACTTCATTTACAGCTACTAGCGCCGCTCTGTAGGCGACCCTGCCCGTCTGCAGGGACAGCAGAGGCGGGGAAAGTTCAGCTCCTCACTGCTGGGCTTTAGTTACATTTAGGGATCATACGCCTTCAAAGAGGGGCAAGGACAGCAGAGCCAGATCTGAGGGCAGACAGGAAATGACAGAGTAGACGGCAGACTGCAAGACCGGCTGAAGGCGGAGCTTTATGAAAATGGCGGCAGGCCACTGCTAAATTTTTCAGCTAATTTATTTCTATTCCGCTAGCTTAATCTTAGACAAGCACAAAAGATAAGTAACCATTTTTCAGGTTGTCTTTTCTTTATTTCCTATCTAGTTATTCTCAACAACTCCAACACCCTGGAGCACTGCGATATATTCGCCTATATAGACGACTGCTTTGATAGAGTCATCATGAGCAAGTCAAATAAGACGCCATCCACCAAGAGGAGCCGGCCCGAAGAATCCCCAGGAGCGGCCAGCCCACATACCAGCAGCACGGTGGAAGTTCTGGAGTCCATTAATAACAAGCTCTCCAGATTCGACGCTCGCCTGGCTCTAGTGGAAATACTCCACCAAGAGTTTCAGGCCCTGCGGGAATCAATGGAGTTCAGCCAGCAGCAGGTTGAATCACTCGCTGCAGAAAACGCGGTTCTGAGAGAGTCGGTGAAATCGCTCACCGAGGGAATGACCCGGCTATCGGAGGAAAACAAAAAAATTAAAGAAACGGTTCTTGATCTCCAGTCCCGCAGCATGAGGGACAACCTAATTTTTGCAGGAATCCCGGAGAAGGCAGACGAAGACCCGGTAAGTACAGTAAAGTCATTCATACAAACTCACCTAAAACTTCCAGAGGACACCGTTAAAAACATCAGCTTCCACCGCGTTCACCGCCTGGGGGGTAAACGGCCGGATGCGCGAAGACCCAGACCGATCGTGGCTAAGTTCGAACACTTCCAACATAAAGAGCTGTTAAAGAGCCGCGGCCGGGAACTGAGAGGAACGGACTTTAGTTTAAACGACCAGTTCCCCAAGGAGATCCTGGAGCGACGCAAGGTCCTGTTCCCCATTCGTAAACGTTTCATCCAAGGAGGCTCCCGGGCCGTCATTGCAGTGGATAAACTGTACGTTAACGGTCAACTCTACCGCGACATTAATATCACACCATGGCTGTACTAATCAGGTGATCTGTATCAACACCGACGCCTTTATCCGAATACTGTAACATATCACCTTTCCACTAGTATAATACGACATGTCTAAAAAAAAAAATCATTAATGCCGGTTTAATAAGCAGAATGCCTTAAATAATTTAAATGTTTTCTTCTTCCTTAAGATGTATTTGTTTTCCCTTTTTTTGTTGTTGTTGTTGTATGTGCACTTTCATTTTACGTATCACCTTTTTTTCCTCCCCCTCTCTCTTTCAATACCCACACAGCGATTTGTTCATTCACTTTAAGCGATTTGTTCAC
This sequence comes from Pygocentrus nattereri, assembly GCF_015220715.1. NCBI lineage: Eukaryota > Metazoa > Chordata > Actinopteri > Characiformes > Serrasalmidae > Pygocentrus > Pygocentrus nattereri. The sequence goes on from NC_051229.1 coordinate 27,747,530, forward strand.
ACACACACACACACACACATACATACAGGCATATCTAACAGACACACACAGAGACACACAGCACACACACACACACACACATACATACAGGCATATCTAACAGACACACACAGAGACACACAGCACACACTCACACAAACATACAGGAGACACACACAAACACAGCGCAGACACATAGGCATACACGACCGATACATGCAGGCACAGACACACACACACAGACATATAGTGCAGATACACACACAAAACATACAACACAGGCATACAGCACACTTATACAACACATACACCTCTAGTAAACATCCAACACTCAAACAGCTAGTTTTAACATGAGTACACTGAGGTTTGTTACATGGAATGTACGTGGAGCTGGTTCGAGGGAAAAGAGATTGAAAATTTTTAATCGGCTAAGCGACTTGCAAGCAGATATTGTCTTTCTACAGGAAACACATATGTCAAAAACACCTACATACACACTGACCTCTCCTCAGTTCCCTCATGCGTACTCAGCCTGCTACAACTCAAAACAAAGGGGGGTGGCCATACTAATTAACAGAAGGATAAACTTTTCCATTAGCAACAATATAACAGATCCTGAAGGTAGATTTATAATACTTAACTTGTCGATTCTAAATATGCATTTATGTATTGCTAATATATATGGGCCAAATGTTGACGACCCCTCCTTTTTTCATAATATCTTCACTGCACTCTCTGATCATTCTGACACCAAACTAATAATAGGAGGAGATTTCAACCTGGTGCTTCATCCAAAAATCGACAGGCTCAGTACAGCAGTGAGTCAAAGGAACTGGCAGTCTGCAGACACTCTAAAACAATATATGAACGACTTTGGGCTCTCTGATGCGTGGCGTTCACATCACCCCACTCTCCGGGATTACACCTTCTTCTCAGCAGTACACCATTCACATTCTCGTTTAGACAACTTCTTAGTTAGCAACTCTTTTATGATGGATGTCACAGACACTCAGATTCACCCTATCACTATCAGTGACCATGCACCGGTATCTCTCTCTCTGGCACAGAAAAGAACCACACCAACAAATAGGAACTGGAGATTAAATACATCATTACTTAAAGAACAAGATTTCATTAATTATTTCAAAAAGGAATGGACAACATATTTAGAAAATAACGACCTGCCAGGAACATCACCGTGTGTTCTTTGGGAAGCAGGAAAGGCAGTAATGCGGGGGAAGATAATATCCTACTGCACACATAAGAAAAAAAAAGAAAAAATACAGGTATTAGAATTGGAAGAAAAAATAAAATCCTTAGAAGCTGCCCATGCGGCTTCACCACAAGAACACACAATGAGCAAGCTGAGAAAACTCAAACTAGAATTAAATGAAATAATAGACAAAAAGACACAATTTTTACTGCAAAGGTTGCGTTGGCAGAACTTTGAACATAGCAATAAATCCGGAAAATTCCTTGCTAACCAGTTAAAGCTAAATAAAGAAAAAACAACTATCTCTTCTATTAAAGTCTCAACTGGAAACATTACTCATGATCCACAACAAATAAATAAAGCTTTTAAAGAGTTTTACAAAGCCTTATATTCATCACAGATTAATCCTTCTAACGCAGCTATTGAAGAATTTCTTAATAATATAAATCTCCCCAAGCTGAAAAATGAACAAGTTTTTGCACTGGATTCACCACTTGCTTTATCCGAATTACATGAAGCCCTGCAGCATCTACCAAATAACAAAGCCCCAGGCCCAGATGGATTTCCAGTAGAGTTCTACAAAGAATTCTGGTCTGTGCTAGAACCAACCTTTTTCAGAATGGTAACTCAAATTCAAAATGAGAACGTACTGTCCCCAGACATGAATTCTGCTAACATTAGCCTACCTCTTAAACCAGGCAAAGACCCTACACTGCCTTCTAGCTATCGCCCAATTTCACTCATAAACGTAGATCTTAAAATTATTTGCAAAGTCCTTGCCAGAAGATTAGAGGAAATCACTCCACTTATAGTACATCCTGACCAGACAGGTTTTATCAAGGGTAGACAATCAGCCAATAACACACGCAGACTAGTAAACATAATAGATTACTGCACAATTAACAAATTAGAAACAACCATTGTATCTTTAGACGCAGAAAAGGCATTTGATCGGGTAAACTGGAAATATTTATTAGCAGTCCTACACAAATTTGGATTTGGTTCAACCTTCACAAACTGGATCAAAACCTTACATAGCTCTCCTAGTGCACGTGTTAGGACAAACGATATCACTTCACAAAGCTTCACTCTGCAGAGGGGCACCAGGCAGGGCTGCCCACTATCACCCTCACTTTTCGTTATCTTCATTGAGCCATTAGCAGCAGCAATTCAACAAAATACAAATATTAAAGGAATTAACACAGAAACTACAAACCACAAGATAAGTCTTTATGCAGATGATGTATTACTTTTCCTGGAAAACTCCCAAGCATCTCTCCCGAATACAATTAGACTAATAGATAGCTTCTCTTCTATATCAGACTATTCCATCAACTGGGGAAAATCAACAGTTTTGCCTATAAACTGTAGTTTCCAGAACACAACCGCCATTCCACTACAATCAGGTAATATTAGATATTTAGGCATACATGTCTCTGCTAGGCTTTCAGACTTAGTGCAGTTAAATCATATCCCTTTACTGAAAACAATAGAAGATGATCTCAAACGTTGGAACGCCTTACCTATATCACTCATGGGGAGAGTCGCTACCATTAAAATGATGGTTTTACCAAAAATCAACTATTTATTCTCACTAATCCCAAATAAACCCCCTGCTGCTTGGTTTAAGTCCTTAGATTCAAACATCTCACAATTCTTATGGAAAAATAAGCCATCAAGAATAAGTCTGAAAACTCTACAAAAGCCGAAAAACAATGGTGGTTTAGAACTACCAAATTTTTATAATTATTTCTTAGCCAATAGATTACAATACATTTCAAAATGGATCAAACCTGACTTACTAGACAGTCCATGGTTGGACCTAGAACAAGCATTCTGTAGAAAAACAAAACTCTCAGACTTACCTTACATTAGCTCTAATATTAAGCGCCACGACACTTTTAAAAGCCTCAGTATAAATAGCTCACTGACAGCCTGGTGGGAATTTCTAAAACTAACTCAGTCTCCACTTATTCCATGCAAACTAACACCCATTTGGAACAATCCAGACATTTGTCAGAATAAGAAAGTACTAAATTTCACATCATGGCGTGAAAAGGGAATAAAAAATTTAGAACATGTTATTAAAGAGGGAAACTTTATCACATTCCAGGAACTCATATCAGAATATGGAATAAACAACAGTAAATTTCTTGAATATCAACAATTGAAATCCATCATTCAAGAGAGATTTAATCCCAACCAACTAAATTTGGAAATATCAACATGGGTAACTGAATTTTTAAATTTATGTGCCCCTAAATTATTATCAAAACTGTACAAATTATTATTAAAATTTGATGACTCAATCTCCCTCCCGATAGCCAAATGGGAACGTGATCTCTCTATCAATCAAGATCAAAGCTTTTGGACAGAAATATGTTCAAATATCTTCAAAATAAGTAAAAGCCCCAACTTACAACTTATACAATACAAAGTCCTTCATAGAGTACATTATACAGGACAAAGGATGTTCCAAATGGGCCTAGCACAATCAAACATATGCACCCACTGTACAGCCAATGTAACCGATAACTATCTGCATGCTATATGGGATTGTAGGCCTGTTCAGATGTTCTGGCACAGGATATGTACAGACTTGTCCACGTGGCTTAAATGTTGCATCCCAACCTCACCCAGACTGTGCATCTTAGGAGACATCAGTGAATTGGATGCAAATACATCACACATAGTTCTCACTGCCCTATGCATCGCCAAGAAAACCATCCTCATTAACTGGAAGCAAAAAAAAGATCTACATATTACTCTTTACAAAAATTTATTATTTGATCACATTAGTCTGGAAAGAATGTCTGCTTCCTCTAAAAACCAGTTGGAGGAATTTAACTCTCTTTGGCTCCCACTGATCAACTCCACTAGTTAGTCGGGGTGGTTGGCTGTGGTTTCATCTCCCGGGTGGCCTAGTTGGTGGCTGGGAATTGACTCTGGGATGACTGCTTGTGTCGGTAACTTCCTGAGTAAGCTGGGGGGCCTCGGCGGCTGACCTGGGGTGTCTGTGTGCTTGCCTTGGTTGGTGGTGGATGGGTGGGGGCTCGGGGGGCGCCGCCGTTTTGCCTCGGGTGCAGGTCCGGGGATGCGTGGAGGGCGGGTGCAGGCCCTGGGTGGGGTAGCTAGCCTCCCCTCCGGGGCTAGTGGCGGGACCCGGGGCCCGATGCCTTAGAGCCGCCCGACCCCATGCTGGGTCCCTGCCCGTGCGGGGATGGCTAGCGCCACTGCCGGCGCACCACCGGGTGGGGCGGGTTGACCTTGCGTCGGGGCGTCGGTTCTGTGCCTTGGGGTTCTGTGGTGCCTGAGTGGCGGGGGTGGGGCGGTGTCCAGTGGGGGGGGTGTGGGGTGGACTGGGGGCAATGGGTTCCTGACTCAGGCCAGCTTGTCTTCTGTCTCGTTGATGTCTGTTGTTGTTTGACTGGAATGGTTCGGTACAGGTGTATATAGGTGTGGGGGTCTATGTGTAGGTGTATATATGAGAGCAGGTGGATGTGTGGGTGTATATAGAGGATGAATGTGTCTAGGTGTACATATATGTCAGAAAGGGCAGAAAGCTGCGACAACATCCCCCCAGAGGCCAGAGGAAGGCAGAGAAAGACCAGGGAATTTTCATTAAAATATCAAATGTATAAACAAAATGAAATCAAATAATTAAAAAATAAATAAAGAAAAAGAAACACTGACAAGATGAGCCTATAATCTATAGTGCTCATTTTGGAAAAGTAAATCTGTTTGGCACAGTAACGCAGTCTGACCATAATTCTGATTGCAAATCTGCCAGACAAGACAGGAAAAAAAAAAAAAAAAAAAAGAGGGGGGCAATTATTTATTATCACCCCCCCCTAATTCTTCAGTGATATGAAGCTGAAGTCAGAGATTCTCCAGATTCTTGTTCAGATTTTCCCGTTCCACCTTAAATGGAGCAGCAGTTACATTCTGGCACTTCAGGCATCAGAACTGCTGGACTATTTAAGGTGAAACGTGAAATATAGCCGTCTAGCTACCGAGACATCAGCAAACTAGTAGCAATGTTTTTGTTTGATGTGAAGAAAAGGGCCATAATACATGGAAACAGCATTAAAATAAGATAATACAGCGGTTACTGTGATGTTTTAACAGAGAACGTTCTCACATTTTTGTGTTTCTTTGATCTCTTGTTCAGCATCTTGCATCTTCTGTTTGGAGGGCCATGCAGCCCTAACACATCACCCTACCCCTCAAAAATCAGGACACCCTACTCCTAGATGTGTGCACAAAACAGAGGGGTAAGAGCTAAGTGGTCAGGGCGAGGAGGGAATGGAATCGGGCCTTAATATCTCAGAATGAGACGGGGGAAAAAATGATATGGACTTTTTTTGACATCTACCACTGTCGAACCACTAGCTTATATAATCTCCTGCCTTCTGTGACAGAAAAATACACCAAAACAGCAGAGACTCCACACTTTCTTAAAGGGAACATTCGGTGACATGTGGCACATTTACTTCGTCTCCTTGCAGTTTCTGGTTTCTGACAAAAAAGGACAAAAGTGTGTCAGAAACTGTAGCAGTGGCCTGAATTCGGTCTGTAATTTTTGGTGCAAAAGTATGGTGACCATATTTTGGTTTTCAAAGCCTAAGCCTGGGCATTTAAAAAACCCTAGTGCTTTTTAGGTCAGTCTGTGGAAAAAGAAGACATCACCCTACATTTAGCATAATTGACTGGATAACTGAGTTTGGATCAGTTGTGCTAGATCAGACCCGATATTGTTCACACTAGTAAACTCTCAGTAATAAAAGTACTAGACTGTCGCTGGGTCAGTGCCTCTCTCGTCACTGGGGTGGAATCCTCGAGGCTCCATCTCAGTACCTTTAGTCAGGGATCATAACCGAACCATAATCCACTAAAATGATATTTTTCTAAGCTGTGCTGACTCCACACACCCCGTCTCGCCTCCAGGCTTTTTATTTTATTGAACGGTTTTAAAACATTCGGTTATGAAAATGTGAACTTTTCACCTGGAAACACTGATCTAAGATTCACAGTCTGACCATGAAACCACTGCTGTACCTTTTGAGGGAACATTTACACTGTTTCTACCTTGATGAACACAAAATGTACCTGCACAGAACCTTCATTTCTAAGGTTCTGTGTGGCTTACAGGTCACAGCACAAGAAATTCAGTGAGAATCATCTCGAATACGCAAATCTCTTCACTGTCGCCTTGTTTACGCCTTTCTGCACAGTGTTGTTAGAATATATATAAGCCAAGGTCACCTTGTGTGAACTTCCACTGTTTTGCACTCCAATCTAAAACTTATGTTATGCGGCATAAAATTTCATCAGGATGGCCTTAAGACAAAAGGTGAGAGAAATAAAGGACAACGATAATCAAATTTTCATTCCCCTCCTGAGAGAGTCTCGCTTTCCTCCTGCATGGCAATGAAGCTCATGCCTCCCTGTGGGAGAGACGATATGTGTGTCTGACAGGTTTTTATGAAATAGTTTAGTGTTAGAGGTTAGAGCTATCGACAGAAAGGCAATGGAGAAAAGGAGAAAATGCTCTGGACGGTGCAAGTGGCTACCGAGGCCATTGATTAGAGACCCCATTATAAAAGAAATCTATTATTGGATTTAATAGAAATCCAATTATAACATATCTTGTATTGGATTTCTTATAAAGCACAGCTTTTATTGGATTTGATATGAACACTATTACATTACCTTTCTGCTGCGATCTGCCCCCAAATGTCTACCTGCTGTCTGAAACTGAGCACCAGCTAATAAAGGAGTGATGACCTGAACCAGCGTGAATTCAGTGCTGGTCTAAGCTGGTTTATGCTTTAGCTTTATTTCACACACAGCTTAATCTCAGGGATGCCACGTATCCTTCAGCTTTCTGCACAGGCTCAGCTCAGCTTTCCCTCCGGTCCTCAGGATTCTGTCACTGAAATATCACTCTCACAAAGTTTTCTCCCAGATAAAACCCTTCAGGATGATCTTTTCTTTTGAAGACGGATTCACAAAGGCTCTTTCAGTGGGACGTTACAGCCAAATACAGATGACCTGACAACAACCCCACCGAGATGAATGAAGAAAAGCAGGAGAGTCTGTGATGGAGTCATAGCAGGTAGAATGATGTTTAAGGGCTAAAAAAAAGAAAAAAATGAAATTGCATTTTTTACAATTACCGCTGTTGTTGATGGAATACATGTGTGTGAATGAGAGGGAGGCAGGTGGAAAGGTGAAGATGCAAGGAGTAGAGGTCGTAAAGGTGGATGACTTCAAATATCTTGGGTCATCCATCCAGAGCAATGGACAGTGTAGAAAAGAGGTGAGGAAGAGGGTGCAGGCAGGATGGAGTGGGTGGAGATGGGTGTCAGGGCTGATGTGTGACAGAAGGATAGCAGCAAGAGTGAAAGGGAAGGTTTACAAGACAGTAGTGCGTCCTGCTATGATGTATGGTTTGGAGACTGTGGCTCTGTCTAAAAGACAGGAGGCTGAGCTGGAGTTGGCGGAGATGAAGATGCTGAGATTTTCGTTGGGAGTGACAAGGATGGACAAGATTAGAAATGAGCAGATCAGAGGGACAGTGAAGGTGGAGCAGTTTGGAGATAAAGCCAGAGAGGCCAGGTTGAGATGGTTTGGATATGTGTTGAGGAGGAATGGTGGATATATTGGGCAAAGAATGTTGGAGATGGAGCTGCCGGGTAGAGGGAGAAGAGGTAGACCTCAGAGAAGGTTTATGGATGTAGTGAAGGTGGACATGGAGATGGTTGGTGTGAAAGTAGAGGAGGCAGTGGATAGGGCAAGATGGAGGCAGATGATCCGCTGTGGCGACCCCTAAAGTAAGCAGCTGAAAGAAGAAGAAGAAGAAGACTGCTGTTGTTGATGGCTGGATGGAATGAATGAATGTTTGGTTGTATGCCAAAGTTTGGGTCCCCCTGGTGAAATTACATGCTTTGTAATTTTTTTTATTTTGAGTGTAAATAAGCTACACATCCTCTACGGAGACAAACATCTGCATATTATAATAGACAATTACTGTATAGTAAAAAAAAATGAAAGATATAACGGCCTGTGCGTGCTTTATGTTTTATTCTTTTCCAACATGCTTAACAAATAAATAGAAATTATACTATGAAATTTGCGGAACAATTCACAGTCCTACAGCAGGAAAGGGAGAGCAAGGCACTCAAGCAAAGGAGTATCCAGAAGAGAATTAATAAACAAGGTTATTAACCTTATTAATTACTGTTTAACTGAACGTTGGATCAAAAAACTGTAAACGAGCACATTCCGGAGATGGAATGGCAAAGCAATGCGCAGTCACTAATAATAAACCACGGGAGCGAGAGTGTTGATTATTGCTTTGCGATGTGCAATTAAGTATTCAGACTTTACGGTGATTATGCTCTGATCTGTTTAACCCCAATGCATTAATCGAGATGGTAACAAGCTAAATGTATACAACAAGATCATCATTTATAGGGTGCTTTATGTTGGGAGGTGTCTGTCCCAAACCCTAATCCCTAAATTTACACTTGTGAAAATAATAATCGACATTTTTTGGAATTTTTGCTGTTTTTGAAAATATTTTTTTGATTTATTTTAAAACTGGAAGATTTAATTTATCAGGAGTTTAATTTTTCAATGGAAAAGACTTTTTGAAAATGCTGGCCCACGTTTTCACGTCACTGCTGAGGCACAGAGTTTTAGTCTGTAAACGGTGCCTTATATTAGCCCTGCGTTTTAGAGCACACACACACCCACACACCCACAAACACACACACACATCTTCTAAGCCGCTTCTCCTTCTGGGTCACGGGGGCTGCTGGAGCGGTAATTGGGCAGAAGGCAGGATACACCCTGGACAGGTCACCGGTCCAGTGCAGGGCCTGGAACACATATTTTGTAATTAAATAAAAAATTTTGTGTGGAGTTGGAACAGCAAAGTAATGTGCAGTCACTAGTAATATACCACCGGATCAATAGTGCTGCGTATTGATTTGCGACATGCAATCACTAATAAAACACACCAGATAAAAGTTTTGTGCAGTGCTTTGAAATATGCAATCAGTGAGCACGGCTGCTGTTTGCTTTTCTGCAATTTTTATAACAACCATGCTAATCAGGATATTGATGAGTGACGCATTATGCATTCTTACATACACACACACACACACACACACACACACGCACACACACAGGTCTTTTTGTTTTTCTCACTTTCTCTTTCAGTCGTTGTATTGACTCCAGCTTTGTTATTTAAATGCATCTTATGAATATAGAACATGTTTAAATCCGTGAATAGTAGAAAGAGCTCGCCTGTCAATCATCGCACACTCAAACCCTTGGCTTTGGCAGCCTGGACAGGTGGATAATTGCTCTGTCTCTTTTGTTTTGGCCCTCATAAACAGACAGAGGCCAAATGTAAACACCCAAACAGCCCTTTGACTTTCATAATCATAATCAGAACTGACTTTATTGGCCAAGTGAGATCACTTAGAAAGAGCTAGTCTTAGCAGTGCTCTGGAAACAGAGTCAGATTTAAATTTGTTGTGTGTATATATATATATATATATATATATATATATATATATATATATATATGTATGTTTCCTCCTTGTTTCTGCGCTCACTGTCCACTTTATCAACTCCACTGACTGTACAGCTGCACTCTGTAGTTCTACAGTTACAGACTGTAGTCCATCTGTTTCTCTGATACTCTGTTACCCTGTTCTTCAGTGGTCAGGACCCCCATGGACCCTCACAGAGCAGGTACTATTTGGGTGGTGGATCATTCTCAGCACTGCAGAGGTGGTGGTGTGTTAATGTGTGTTGTGCTGGTGCGAGTGGATCAGACACATCAGTGCTGCTGGAGTTTATAAACACTTTGTCCATTCACTGTCCACTCTATTAGACACTCCTACCTTGTCAGTCCACCTTGTAGATGTAAAGTCAGAGACGACAGCTCATCTGCTGCTGCAGTTTGTGTCGGTCATCCTCTAGTCCTTCATCAGTGGTCACAGGACGCTGCCCACAGGACGCTGCCCACATGACGCTGTTGGCTAGATATTTTTGGTTGGTGGGCTACAACACATACTAACACACCAGCACCACGTCAGTGTTACTGCAGTGCTGAGAATGACCCACCACCCAAATAGTACCTGCTCTGTGAGGGTCCATGGGCTTCCTGACCACTGAAGAACAGGGTAACAGAGTATCAGAGAAACAGATCGACTACAGTCTGTAACTGTAGAACTACAGAGAGCAGCTGTATAAGTGGAGCTCACTATAGTGGAGGTGCTCATAATGTTATGCCTGATTGGTGACCATGTGAAAGATCTGATAATGGCTGAAATCAAATACTCATTATATTATCGCTGCACATGTGAGCAAACAAAACATGCAGGATGCCAAAATGTTTGCCTACAAATGTGTGGCCTCTGGTAGCTTTAAGTGCTGCTTATTTGATGAGGACGATCATGGTGGTCCGCTGTGTCTTGCGCAGTTCTTTGAAGTTCCATTATCACTTTTAGAAGTCCAGTTTTAGAAGCTTTTATTTCACTCATTTTCCTTTTTTTCCTCTTCCTGATGTCTTACATCTGTCCTCAGAAATATCTCCTGTGAATTAATAGCTTGTTCTTATGGCCAGTTTGACAGGAAATAAATAAATGACAGGTGGTCTCTGACTGGTGGGCTCCCATCCCTTGTGGTTCCTTGCTGCTGTAGTTGGGCCCCATTTACACCTGGCATTAACCTACAACCTATACGGTATAGATGAGGATCTTCTCAAGTGAAATGATCTTAAATCTAGTTAATATATTAAATATTTCCTATTTTGTTTTAGGTAATTGCGTTGAGTAAAATGATCTCACCGTACTGACAGATCATTTTTTCAAGCACATTTCTTAACCTCTTAAACTCCTCGGGACCACCGGTGGCTCCAAACCGCACTCGGTCATGTTCTTCATAACGTTCATACTCCATAAGCTCCATTCAGAAGCTGGGCGTCATGTGAGGCTGTAGCTCTTCTCTCCAGTCTAATAGACGGTGATGTCATTTTAAACCCTTATAATGAAAGAAGCTGAACTCAGTTTGTTTTTCTACTGAAAGTCGACCCGTTTTTGCCCAAATCTGGGCTCTAAACTATAAACAGACGGCGTCTCTTCAGTGATCTGCTCTGGAAACATCACTTTTAGAAAATAATACAAAGAGCGGCGGAGATTTTTGGCTTTCAGCAGTAAATTGTAAGCATGTAGTGATGTGTGGAGATCATAAAACACAGGTTCTGTTCATCTGAGGGGAGATTTTACAAAAAATAAATAAATAAAATAAAAATGTGCATTTATTTTATGCAGTTACTGAATAATTTGCTGAATAAATTCTGATGGGCAAACCAAAATATAACCTGGTCAAGCACAATTATCTGCCAACATAGTGAGAAATGAATCCATAAAATCACCTAAAACAAGTGAAAAATGTCTAGATATGAGTGAGATCATCTTGAATTAAGCTTACGACAATCTCCGCAGGAGAAATATTACATTTATGGACTACATTTGAGATCATTTTACTTTTTATACCCCATTCAGTCTGTGAACGCGTGTCGCAGAGACGGACCATGATCCAGTCAGTCGAATCACCTCCGGACACCCATGACCGCACAACGACAAAGAACCATTTAATGACCTGCATCGTGACGGCAGAGAGGATGAGCTGTGAGTGCAGTCCATGTGACCTAATCGCTGTTACAGCTCGTACTTGCACCAGGACTTAAGGCAGGTTTTGTCTAGACAGCGAGTACAATGAAAGGCTGATGTAACAATTGTGCATTGGATCCTTCCTCCAGTCAAGAGCCGTAAGTGGTCAGAGGCAGTGGTCGAGCTGTAGTCCAGGAGGGAGGGCCGGTTTTCAGATATGTCATCTTATATTGTGGTTTGGTGTTTTTTACCATTTATTCATGGTATTATGACCGCAGTGCATGAAAGGGGCTGTATAAGTAAACTGGGCATGTCTTCTAGTCAAAACTATCATTGAGTAGCCCATTTTTAGCTTTGGCAAAAGGCAGAAAACATATTTAACAGACCTTAGAACTAAATATAATGCCAGAATGTTCAGTATTAGTGAGTCCAACTTTCAGTATTTCAAACAAATGTGTCGATTTCTTTTTCCACACATCCAAAGTTCAGTCACAGAAGTGAATAATCACAAATATTGTAAATTAATACATTTTCAATTGGTATTTGGAATATATGGTAATGACAATATTATGTTAAGAATTCCTGGTCATGTGGTGTCAAATTATTTGTCCTTTGAAAGTTTTTTTTTTCCCACAATTAAATGGAAAAACACTTTTTTAGATTACTGCTTCTCAGTAAAATTCAGATAGTTTTATTTTTTTAATATTTTTTTTATATTGTTATTTTTTTTATATTGTTGTCAACACTGTGCAATAGAGGGCAATCTTTTCCCTATCAATTTAATTTTTAAACATATTTTTTATGCTAAAGAATACATTAGTTTGTGTTTATATTTGTAAGTCAATATTAAATAACAAAAACAAAAGTGCTGGAATTTCCTCTCACTGTACAAGCAGCAATACAACTGTCATATTCCAAAAAAAAATCAAGGCAATATACTACAGTAACAACCTGAACCCTTTCCACGCTTCCAGAGACTCAGTTGTTACATAACAAGCTTCACGACGCAGAACAGAAGGAGGCAAGTCTGGAATCTCTGAAAACCCTTACACTGGGCTGCAGACATCAGAGACAAGAGGGAAAAGGGGCTTTTAAGGCTTTGAAGTGGAGAGGAAACATGAGAAAGGTGAGGAAATCAAAGCAAACCAATGTAATGGTGCTGACCAGACAGACAGAAGTGCATGTGTGTGAACAGGAGAGGAACGGCTTACATCCCAAAAGCTTCAGGTTATCTCCTTCTACCTTATTACACCTGGACCTGGGTCACTTTATGCACTCGTTTCTCAGCCTGACGCAATTAGTCAATTAAATTATTTTTTTAAATGTCATAAAAATTTCAGCAGTAGCGTTTGCATGCTGCCGTGGTGAGCACAGCTTCGTATGTTCAGCTCAGCAAAACTGCAAATAACTCTGTAGAGTGTTGTGATACTCGACTTTTGTCCCTACTGTCTTGAAATACATGGAATAGAGACCAGTATACCCAGTTGGGCTTTTTCCAAACTCTATATTTAAAGAGTTATACATTCGCAGCTAAACCTGAACTGTGCTGTTAGCCTGGTTCTTTAGTCGTATGCTGAGCGCAGCATGAAGAGAGACTTAAACCGCGGCTGTAGGTTCCATTCGTGTTTCAATGCATATTAGAACGGCATTAATGAGCACGACGATCCTAACTGGGTTAACTAGATTATTCTTAGCTGCACCATGAGGTCTGGACGCCATATTTTGTGTTCACCACCAGATAATTAAAAAAAGGATGAAGTACAGTAGAGAAAGTTTTAGGCATCTAGGCAAATGTTTAATCAATGTACCTCAGATATACATCAGAATAAAGTCATAATTCAAATAAACAGAAAAACAATTAAAAGTAACAAGAATTTCTTGGGTCCATATTTTTCCTGGACACCTTCACAGCCTCCACAGAGACTCGTTAATATCATCAATTACATCATGAGCTCAATTTACTGAGCACTGATTGGTCAAACCAGGAGCTGCTTTTTAACTACATATAATACTGGGCTTCCTCGAGGAGAGGCTTGGAAATGGGTAAACAAACACACCAACATCCAGAAAATCACTAGTTATTATATATATATATATATATATATATATATATATATATATATATATATATAAATTTATATTCTATAAATTTGGTTTATTCATATATTAACACTTTTCTCAGCAAATAAACAGAAACTACTCAAATAAATAGATTTTGAAAACGTGTCTTTGAAAAGGTGCCTAAGACTTTCGCACAGTGCTGTAGTTATAAAATATAATTCATATTGATACTGTAACAATTGACATTGATGGAAATGTAAAAATGTCGGCTTGTATAAATCTAAAAACTGAACATAATATGGAAACACAAGCACTTCCACCACTAAACAAGTACTAGAAGACACAGGTGGTTAACAAGAGGGTTAACAAGACACAGGTGAGAACAATCAAGGGCAGGGTCTAGAAACAAGGGGGCAGAACAGGGAAGAAACAAAACAAGGAAGCACATGGACAAGACCAGAAGTTAAAGGAGCACATGGAGGACTGGGAGGGGCCAATCGTGACAGTTTTCTATTTTTATTCTTATTTCACCCTTTTAATTATGAATGAGGACAAGATGGTAAAATGGGTGGTAAACCTAGAGTTTGCAGTGGCTGCTGATCTTTCTGGCTAGCTTCTGTTTCCCTGCTGGCTCAGGTTCCATTGCCTGGAGCAGTTTCGCCTCTTCCTGCAGTGCCAGGACACCAGTCGCTCTGCTACCGCTTATGCGGGGGCCACTTGGCTGGTCATCTCCACCACAAGCTCCTCTGCCACATATCACTGCATTACTCACCACAGCGTTTTCATGCCGAGGACGCCCTCTCTGCCCTCTGACTCAGTGGCGGCTGCTTGAAGGCCGACTGGTGCGACAAGCTGTATGCACCATCTCAGCTCTCCAAGGGAAACCACTGATGCTGTGGCCGACCTGAGACAATAGGAGGAATGACTGTTGCCTTTACTGCTGCATCCTCATTATCTGGTTTCACACCAGCGACCCTGTGGATTGCCCTGCATGGTGCAGCCAGGATTGCAAAGGCATTTTTAGTTATTCTCCTTGCTCAGGACAGGCGATCATTAAAAATCCTCTCCTTTTACTTTACATGTAAGACTTCAAAAGTTTTTAAATGCAAAGCTTTGGCCAAAGGTGCTCAGTGCCTCCCAATGGCGTATCTGCTGGGATATTGAGCCTGTTCTTCACAAGGGCCTGGCCAAAGGCAGATGCAGCAAAAAGACCTGACATCAATCTCTCTGAAGAGATGGCTGGAGTCCATTACAGACAGGAGCCCAATGGAAAATGTTCCTGTTTAGTTCCAGTAGAGGAAGTCGGAGGATGCTAGGGCCTGGATAACCACATACTTGCCATCTCAACAACTCCAGTGCAGTTAGAGAGATTCCACTGCTGCTTAAATCCTTAACTGCCACCAGTGTGAATTCAGCGACCATGCAATTCTAGATAGTTTTGCAGATGTGAGGTACAGTGCTTGTGACAGCTGAGAGCCCCACACAGAAATTGAAGGCAATTGAGGTGTATTAAGGTGCAATATCTTAAAAATAGACACAGTAGGCAAAATGTTCATAGCAAACAGGTCAAAATATGTATTTATGTATGAATGCATGTATACATATAAATGTATATATACATACATACATACACTCACTCACTG
Source organism: Pygocentrus nattereri (assembly GCF_015220715.1). Lineage (NCBI taxonomy): Eukaryota > Metazoa > Chordata > Actinopteri > Characiformes > Serrasalmidae > Pygocentrus > Pygocentrus nattereri. Next base: position 27,763,120 of record NC_051229.1, read on the forward strand.
GCCACTTTATTAGGTACAGCTTGCTAGTAAAAGGTCGGATCCCCTTTTGCCTTCAGAACTGTCTTAATTCTTCGTGTCAGACTTTCAACAAGGTGTTGGAAACGTTCCTCAGAGATTCTGGTTGGTTATTTGAGTTCCTGTTGTCTTTCTATCATCTGGAACCAGTCTGCCCATTCTCCTCTGACCTCTCACATCAACAAGGCATTTTCGTCCACACAGCTGACCGCTCACTGGATATTTCCTCTTTTTCGGACCGATCTCTGTAAACCCTAGAGATGGTTGTGCGTGAAAATCCCAGCAGATCAGCAGTTTCTGAAATACTCAGACCAGCCCGTCTGGCACCAACAACCACGCCACATTCAAAGTCCCTTAAATCCACTTTCTTCCCCGTTCTAATGCTCGGTCTGCACTTCAGCAGGTTGTCTTGACCACCTCTACATGCCTAAATGCAGTGAGCTGCGGCCGTGTGATTGGCTGATTAGCTATTTGTGTTAACAAACAATCTCACAGATGTACCTAATAAAGTGGCTGGTGAGTGTATATGTTGTGTATATATGTATACATACATATATATGCACACACATGCATATATATATATATATATATATATATATGATAAAAACAAGAACACGAGAACAACACATAAAGGCTTGTATATGTCCACCCTATCGTCCATGTCATACGCATATTATCACACGATTAAGTTGGGTGACTATTTAAATGGTTAAATAAAACTTTTTTTTTAAATGTTAATTCGAGTTATATAAAATTTTTAATAGAGTTATAAAGAAGTTTGTTCATAATTTAGTCATTTTGATTAGGCATTTTGTCATTTTCATAAAAATATCAAATTATTTGTACATGGTTAAAAATTGCCGTCCACTTTGTCATCTTAGGATAACTGTGCTTTTAAGAAAGTGACCTTTGACATCAGTGACATCACAACCTCCATATAGTTCTAGACTGAAGGCACTTATTACTTCTCACATTGTCTCCATACTTAAATGAGGTCAAGCTTAAGGCGCTCACTCTGTCGTGATGAAACATCGAGCTAAATAAAATAATTTTGGAACATCAAAAAACATCTTTAGTTCAAAACAGGGTCATCTTAGATTTTATTTAACGCGCCTGCTACTGTAGGTTGACCAGGTGTTCATTAAACTCTAATTTTACCTAAAGTTGCCCACCCTGTCATTGTCCACCCCCCGCCCCGTCGTGCATCTTGCCATGAGAGGGTGGACACATGCATGATAGGGTGGATATCTCCAAGCCTTATTTTGTTCTCATGTTGTTTTGTTTTTATAATATAGTAGTTTTATATTAACTGTTAAATTATTGATGTCACACACACACACACACACACACACACACACACACACACACACACACACACACACACACACACACACACACACACTCAGTCACTCACACACACCCAAAGCCCCCTCCACTGTCAAATATAAACTTAGGCATTTATTATGGACACACAGTTAATAAAACTCCTGCCGTTATTGTAAACATGAAGTGTTCTGGTGCATCCTGTCACATCCTCATCCACTCCATCATATTCATGTTTTATTAAAATATATCAGTAATTCTTCACAGGTAAATAAACAATAACAATTGATTCATTATACAAAACAGTAATTATAATAACTTACTTTCAAAGATGTTTACTATCAATTTTGTTCTGCAGGGGGAGGATATCTGATGTGGATTCGGTGGGTTGACAAACTAATTTTATTACAGAATCATTAACTCTGAAAGATTTTGAGATGCCATAAGGTTTACTATTGGGGCAAAATATCTCTCTGAAAGTGCCTACATACCTTAGAAACATGATACACAGAAGAAAACATCGTATCTCCAAAACGGCAACTTTACAGGAGAAGGAAAATAACTATATTACTTTAATGTAAGTCAATGGAACCAGACTTTTTTCCCAAGTCATTTTGGGCCGTTTCCTTTGGTCCATTCATCATGACATTTACATACAATGTAAAGGGCAACAGGTCTTTTCAAATCATCCCAAAAACTGAAAAACAACAAACATTGAGATACAAGGTTTTGTTCTGACAGCAGCTATATATGTTATATATGTTATATATGTTGTATATACCTCTCCATGGATCACCACCTTATCGTGGTGGAGAGGTTTGTGTGCTTGAAGGACCCTAGGAGCTATGTTGTCTGGAGCAAAAGCTCCTGGTAGGGTCTCCCATGGCAAACTGGTCCTAGGTGACAGGCCAGACAAAGTGTGATCCATAACCACCCCTATGAGGACAACAAAGCAGGACTCGTGTACCCTGCCCGGATCAGGGTTACCGGGGCCCCACCCTGGAGCCAGGCCTGGGGGAGGGGCTCGCCAGCGAGCGTCTGGTGGCCGGGCATTCACTCATGGTGCCCGACCGGGCCCAGCCCGAAGGAGCTACATGAGTCCCCCCTCCCATCGACCCACCACCGATGGGAGGGGCAGTAGTAGGGGTGCGGTGCATTGTGGATCGGGCAGTGTCCGAAGGCGTGGGCCTTGGCGTTCTGATCCTCGGTTGCTAAAACTGGCTTTTGGAACTTGGAACGTTACCTCACTGGCGGGGAAGGAGCCTGAGTTGGTGCGCGAGGTCGAGAGATACCGGCTAGATATAGTCGGGCTCACCTCAACACACAGCTTGGGCTCTGGGTCCAATCTCCTTGAGAGGGGCTGGACTTTTTTCTTTTCTGGAGTTGCCCATGGTGAGAGGCGGCGGGCAGGTGTGGGCTTTCTCATAGCCCCTCGACTCGGCACCTGTATGTTGGGATTTTCCCCGGTGGACGAGAGGGTAGCTTCCCTACGCCTTCGGGTTGGGGAACGGGTCCTGACTGTTGTCTGTGCTTATGCACCGAACAGCAGTTCAGAATACCCAGCCTTCATAGAGTCCTTGGAAGGGGTGCTTGAAAGTGCTCCTCCTGGAGACTCGATTGTCCTACTGGGGGACTTCAACGCTCACGTGGGCAACGACAGTAAGACCTGGAGGGGTGTGATTGGGAGGAATGGCCTCTCTGATCTGAACCCGAGTGGTGTTCAGTTTTTGGACTTCTGTGCAAACCACAGTTTGTCCATAACGAACACCATGTTTGAACACAAGGATGTCCATAAGTGCACATGGCACCAGGACACCCTAGGCCGCAGTTCAATGATTGACTTTGTAGTCGTGTCAGCGGACTTGCGGCCATGTGTACTGGACACTCGGGTAAAGAGAGGAGCTGAGCTGTCAACTGATCACCACCTGGTGGTGAGTTGGATCAGGTGGTGGGGGAAGATGCCAGTCAGACCAGGCAAACCCAAACGTATAGTGAGGGTTTGCTGGGAACGTCTGGCAGAAGAACCTGTCAGATTGATCTTCAACTCACACCTCCGTCAGAACTTTGACCAGATATCGGGGGAGGTGGGGGACATTGACTCAGAATGGGCCATGTTCCGCTCCTCCATTGTTGAAGCGGCTGACTGTAGCTGTGGTCGCAAGGTAGTTGGTGCCTGTCGGGGCGGTAATCCTCGAACCCGGTGGTGGACACCCCAGGTGAGAGATGCCGTCAAGCTGAAGAAGGAGTCCTACCAGACATGGTTGGCCTGTAGGACACCAGAGGCAGCTGGCAGGTATCGAGAGGCCAAGCGATCTGCGGCTTCAGTCGTTGCCAAGGCAAAAAACCCGGGTGTGGGAAGAGTTCGGTGAGGCCTTGGAAAGTGACTTTAAGTCGGCTCCGAAAAGATTCTGGCAAACCGTCAGGCGACTCAGAAGGGGAAAGCAGTGTGCCACTAGCACTGTATATAGTGGAGATGGTGTGCTGCTGACTTCGACTGAAGACGTCATTGGGCGGTGGAAGGAATACTTTGAGGACCTTCTCAATCCCACCAACATGTTCTCCAGTGAGGAGGCAGAGTCTGGGGACACGGGAATAGGCTTGTCCATTACTGAGGCCGAAGTCGCTAAGGTAGTTAAAAAGCTCCTTGGCGGCAGGGCTGCAGGGGTGGATGAGATCCGTCCCGAGTTCCTCAAGGCTCTGGATGTTGTGGGGCTGTCTTGGCTGACACGCCTTTTCAACATTGCATGGACATCGGGGGTGGTGCCACTTGATTGGCAGACTGGGGTGGTGGTGCCTCTTTTTAAAAAGGGGGACCGGAGGGTGTGTTCCAACTACAGGGGAATCACACTCCTCAGCCTCCCTGGTAAGGTCTATGCAAGGGTACTGGAGAAGAGAGTCCGGCTTATAGTCGAACCTCGGATTCAGGAGGAGCAGTGCGGGTTCCGCCCTGGTCGTGGAACACTGGACCAACTCTTTACCCTCTCCAGGATTCTGGAGGGTTCATGGGAGTTTGCCCAACCAGTCCACATGTGCTTTGTGGATTTGGAGAAGGCATTCGACTGTGTTCCCCGGGGGAATTCTGTGGGAGGTGCTTCGGGAGTATGGGGTACATGGCTCTTTGCTACGAGCCATTCAGGCCCTGTACAAACAAAGCAGGAGCTTGGTTCGCATGGCCGGCAGTAAGTCAGACTTTTTCCCAGTGAGAGTTGGACTCCGTCAGGGCTGCCCTTTGTCACCGATTCTATTCATAATTTTTATGGATAGAATTTCTAGGCGCAGTCAGGGGATGGAGGGTGTCCGGTTTGGTGACCTCAGGGTCACATCGCTGCTGTTTGCAGATGATGTGGTCCTATTGGGGACATCAGGCCGTGAACTTCAGCTTTCACTGGATCGGTTTGCAGCCGAGTGTGAAGCGGCCGGGATGAGGATCAGTACCTCCAAATCCGAGGCCATGGTTCTCATGCGGGAAAGGGTGGAGAGCCCTCTCTGGGTCGGGGATGAGCTCTTGCCTCAAGTGGAGGAGTTTAAGTATCTTGGGGTCTTGTTCACGAGTGATGGTACAAGGGAGCGGGAGATTGACAGGCGGATTGGTGCTGGGTCAGCAGTGATGCGGGCTCTTTACCGGTCTGTTGTGGTAAAGAAAGAGCTGAGCCATAAGGCAAGGCTCTCGATTTACTGGTCGATCTATGTTCCCACCCTCACCTATGGTCATGAGCTTTGGGTAATGACCGAAAGAACGAGATCGCGAATACAAGCGGCTGAAATGAGTTTCCTCCGCAGGGTGGCTGGACTCTCCCTTAGAGATAGGGTGAGAAGTTCGGTCATCCGGGAGGGACTCGGAGTAGAGCCGCTGCTTCTTCACGTCGAGAGGAGCCAGTTGAGGTGGTTCGGGCATCTTGTTAGGATGCCTCCTGGATGCCTCCCTTGGGAGGTGTCACAGGCAAGTCCACCGGGGAGGAGACCCCGGGGAAGACCCAGGACACGCTGGCGTGACTATATCGCCCAGCTGGCCTGGGAGCGCCTCGGAATCCCTCCCAGGGAGCTAGTGGAAGTGGCTGGGGAAAGGGAGGTCTGGGCTTCATTGCTCAGGATGCTGCCCCCGCGACCCGAACCCCGGAGAAGCGGAAGATGATGGATGGATGGATGGATGGATGGATGGATGGATGTTGTATATATTTGTATGTGTGTGTTTGAAAATGACAGGTTTGACACAGCCTGTTAAATTTCTGTTGCAAAATAAAGTATTTAAGTTTTCTGGGTAGCCTAAAGTTATGATGAATTATGATGAATATCCAAAGCAATTAAAATCATATCATTTTTTATAGTTATGAGGTCCTGACGGCATAGCCTGCACATAATGATCCCATATTATTGATGGACAGGCATATGCACTGTGTTGTACCTACACACACACACGCACGCACACACACACACACACGCACACACACACGCATGCACACTAGCTAAGAAAGGATTTGAGCCTGAGGATTCAGCAACAGCAGTCAAGCATTTTTTCAGCCTGGGTGGCTGAAAGTAGAATTATACAAGATTATAAAAGAATTACTGAACAGTAGCTTATAGTCCTGTCACTTATGAATCCAGTCACCAGTAGCATAATGCCTAAAGCTGAGTTTTTGTATGAATAAATGCTGTAGACACTCAAGGCCAGCATGAAGACATTCATCTCCAGTGTAACGTGATATTAACATAAAGTTAGCTTCAGAAGGACGTCTGCACTTCGGCAGGCTCTATCTACGCTAATGGAATGATGCTGCTATGTGCACTTAGGGTGGGCTATGGGACCTCTGGGGGTAATACCCAGAGGTCAGGCTTACTGAAATATTCAGCAGTTTGCAGAGGGCCTTCCACACACGTGAAATGAACTGTGTGCCCCAGTCTGAGACAATGTCTTCTGGAATCAAAACACTTCACGAAACAGTGTTTCCGCAGTTTCCATAGCAGTGGGGATCTTCGGGAAGGGCAGCAGTTGACAGGCCTTGGAGAATCAGTCTATGATAACAAAAATCGTGTTAAACCCTGAGATAAAAGTAAATCTGTGATGAAATCGATGGATAGATGAGACCAAGGACGATGGTGAACAGGAAGGTTCTAGGAGGCCAGCAGGGAGTTAGTGGGATGATTTGCTCTGGGCTCAGATTTGACAGGTTTAAACATAATCAGCTCCAATGCCAGTTTCAGAAGCATCTACTTCCACTACAAGGTGGAGAGAGGGATCTGGATGGCACAGAATGGGAGTGGAGGTAAAGCTTATCTTCATGGATTCAAATGCTGTGGAAGCTTCTGATGACCCCTTGAGGGTCTTGAGTTTTCCCGTGAGGAGAAAGGTAAGAGGGGCTACTGCACTACTAAAGTTGTGTATGAACCTCCTATAGAAGTTTTCAAAGCTGAGGAACCTTTGTAGTCCTTTCACAGTTTTACAATGGGACCACTGAGTAACAGCAGTGACGTATGAGTCATCCATCTGCACACCCTGTGCACTGGTTATATAACCCAGAACGGCTATGCAGGATTGATGGAATTCACATTTCTCTAGTTTTACAAAAAGATGGTATTCCTTGAGGCCTTTAAGCATTTGTATAACATGTTGTACATGATCAACGAGTGATTTAGAGTAGATGAGATTGTCATCTTTGTAAGTTATGACCCATTTGTTGAGCACCTGAATATTTTATTAACAAATGCTTGGAAGACAGATGGGGCATTTATTAATCCATAAGACATCACCGTGTATTCATAATGCCCAGATGTGGTGATGAATGTCATCTTCCATTCATCATCCTCTCTAGTTCTGATAAGTTTATATGCACAGTGCAAATCCAATTTTGTGAATACTTTGGCATTTCTCACTTATTCTATGGGTGCCGGCTCTAGGGTAAGAGGGTAACGGTTCTTCACTGTAATGCCGTTAAGCCCTCGATAATCGATACAGGGCCTCAAATCACCATCCTACTTCTCCACGAAAAAGAAGCCCGCAGCTGCAGGTGATGTGGACAGGCGAATGTGACCAAGCGCTTGGTCTTCTTTATATATTCTTCCATAGTCTCTGTTTCAGGAGCAGAGAGAGGATAGACTCCCTTGGGGGGGAGTGGCACCTGGGAAGAGCTTGATGGCAGAGTCCCAGGGACGGTGAGGTGGAAGACACGCTGCCTTACTCTTACTAAACACATCTGCTAAATTGTGGCACTCAGGAGGGAGAGTTACTTGGATGTTGGTGGCAGGGCTTTCCATATTTGTGGTTAAACAAGGAAGACTCAGACAATTAAAAAAACAGTGCTCACTCCATTGATTTCGTTCTCCCATCGGCCAGCAAAGGGTGGGGTTGTGCTGTGCTAGCCAAGGAAACCCTAAGATGGCAGGATTATCAAGGGACTTAATGACAAAAAGGGAAATAGTCTCAAAATGTTGTAGGCCAGCGAGTAATGTGAGCAATGGTTTAACTGATTTTTCCAGTGCCAATAGGTCGACCATCCAGACCCTTCACAGAGAGATGAACTTTACAGGCTAAGAGTGGAAGTTTGAGAGCCAGTTCATAGTCAATCAAATTTCCCACTGCTCCAGAATCCACTAGGGCTGTAAGAGAGAAATTATGGGAATTCCATGTTAATTTGATAGGTAACATGAGTTTTGTACTTTCAACAATGGGAAGAACTGATACACTCACCCTGATGGAGTTGCTGGGTAGGGATGGACAAGATGACAAAAAATTTATCTTCGTCTGCGTTGCTACTCCTCTGTGGAAAGCTTGGCTCTGCCTGTCTCCATAGGTTCAGTGTTTTGTTAGGAGGGGATGTGGTTAGTGGCTGGGGAATATGAGAGGGGTGCATTTAATCATCGACTCAGGATTAAGTTTTCCAGTTTTATTGAGAATTGAACAAGCTGAAAAAAGCCAAGTTGGTCTCCCTTACAAGCAAGCTCAGATCTTGTTCATCAGAGCGTGTTCAGCTGCTTATTTTTTTCCTTGTTTCAGCTGTTATAATTGTCCCCTAGAATCTTTCCCTGAGGGAGGATGGTCAAAAACTTCCTGAAATGCGGTGTCAAACTGAGAATATGTTTGTGCGTTTGGATTTTGTGTGGCCCACATAGCTGCGGCCCACGTGAGAGCTTTGCCTGTCAACAGAGAAAGGACAAAAGCAATTTTCGAATCATCCGCAGGACTGAAATATATTTTGCACTGCATTAGAAAACCTTTGTCTCTAAGGGAACCGTCATATTTTTCAGGGAGGGCCAATTCTGGTTCCATTGATTTACATTAAAAGTAGAGTAGGTTTTAACCTTCTCCTGTAAAGTTACCATTTTGGAGATACGAGGTTTTCTCCTGACAGCAGTGATATAGAATTAGGACTGTATTAATAATCTTCTCAGTACTTCGTTCTGAGTTTCCCGGTCAAAGCCTGTGCTCCCTTCAGCAGCCTTGCCATTTGAAATATGTGAAATCTGATAGTAAGGAGTGTTAAAACATTAATTATCATTTCTCAAGCTACCTGAAATTACTTTGTATAAGATTAGATTAAGATTAGATGACCCTTATTAGTCCCACAATGGGGAAATTTCACCTCTGCAATGTAACCCATCCATGCAGTGAAACACCACATATACAGTAATGAAGACATATATTAGTGGGCAGTGAGCACACTTGCCCGGAGCGGTGGGCAGCCCTATCCACAGCGCCCAGGGAGCCGTTGGGAGTTAGGCACGTTGCTCAAGGGCACCTCAGTCATGGACTGCCGGCTCAGGCGTTTGAACCGGCAAGGCTGGTTTGACAGCCTCCAGCTCACAGCTGTGTGTGTATGATAACAGCAAAATTAGCTATTGAAAGTGCTGTTTTTGGCCTCTTAGCCAGAGTTAAAACCTGCTTTTCACTTATGCAATCTGAGCTAACAGCTCTTGGAATGAGGCTACGAGCTGAAATCACATCTGTTAATGCAGCACTAAAGCAGTATAGTAGCTAAGCGCTGCTGCTAATTGGACGCCCATGCACTCATTAGCAGCCTGTGTTTAACCGTCTGCCCACTCAGATGTCATTCCTCCAGTGTCCTTTCATTGTGTTATGCAAAGGGTGGTAAACATTAACAGCAGCCTTAAGGTAAACACCTGTAGGGCTGCAAACTGATAAAAGGCACAGCCAGTAGAACTGACTTATTAGTTCTAAAAGTTTCCAATGAGAGCCCGTACCACAGGAATTAAACTGACTGGTTTAATTTGTCTTCAAAACTAATTTCAAGCATTTAAGCAAAAGTATTGAGATCTATACATCTTTCAGATGAAGAACAATCTTTCACTCAGGTGACTCCAAACTTTGGGCTGGTACTTTGTGTAAACACATGCATACACACCGCAGATGAAGGAAATTTAAATGAAGGTCATCTGGAGGTTTAATCTGTGAATTTGAGTGTTTCATTCACTCTCATTGCCACAGGTGTACAAAATCAAGCACCTAGCCATGCAGCATGACTTCACACACATCTGTGAAAGAACATGTCGCTCAAAGAGCTCACTGGTCCTGTAATGGGATGGCACTGTTACGTCAAGTCAATTCACAATAATTCTTCCCTCCTGGTTATTTGACGTTAAGTGGTATTGCTGAAAAGTGTAAGCATTTAGGAACCACAGCAACTTAGACCACAAAGTTAAAGGAGCATAGTGCATAACAACGTCAACATCACGGCATCAACATCGGCACAAAAACCTTACCCTGACCCGAGATACATGGCAGGGTTTCCATGACAGAGAAGCTTTACGTCACCAGGCACAACACTAAGGGTGGAGTGGTGTAATGTGCTGCCACTGGACTTCGGAGCAATGGAAACGTAATCTGTGACGTGAATAGTCAGGCTTCTGTATCTGTCAGTCTGTGAGTCTGGGTTTGGCGAATGCCAGGAGAATGTTACCTGCCTGATTGCACTGTGCCAGCTGTAAAGTTTGGTGGAGGAGGGATAAGGTTATGGAGTTGATTTTCAGGGGTTGGTCTAGAACCCTCAGTTCCAGTGAAGGGGATCTTATTGTTCAGCAGAAAAAGACATTTTGGACAATTGTGCACTTCCAATGTTGTGGGAACAGTTTGAAGAAGAACTTTTTCTGTTCCAGCATGACTGAGCCCCAGTGCACAAAGCAGCTCCATAAAGGCCTGACTGGGTGAGTGTGGTGTGGACGAGCTTGACCTCAACCCTAGAACTAGAATGGAGATTGGTAGCCAGGCCCTCTCGTCCAACATCAGTGTCTGACCTCACAAATGCTTTTCTGGATGATGTGTTTTTGAGTGCTGGTATGCTGGATGTAACTTTTTAGACCAGCATAAAAAGGCTTAGACCAGCATGGACTGTATACTATATTATATATTGCTTGAAGGAAGTAACAACATCCTGATAGGGTCATTGCATATGAGTTGCAATACAAAAATATGTTGAATAATCTTCTAATATTCTTAAAATAATCAAACAAGAAAAAATAGATACAGTGCCTACATTTAAACTTCTAGAACCAGAAATTAAATTGGACACGTAGTCCAGCACGGTTGCCAACTTAGTTGTTTTTTACATGGTTGGAGTGAGACTTTTAATTTTGCATTCACCCTGTAGCTAAAATCTCATTTGAACCACGTCTCGCAGTCATTAGCATGTAGAGCCATGGTTTCTAAATTACCAGGCTCCACGTTCTGCTCTAACGCAGCCTCAGACACCAAAGCCAGTAAGAACGTTAAAAAACTGGCACACTTGTGCTGCAAACTGGGTTATTTTGAGCTGTGTTTAAACTGTGGCTATTGCTTTTAGTTTTTCCTCGAGTCGTCGTCTTAATTAAGTACAACAGTATGAGTGTTTCAAAGGCAGGGGTCACTAAATGGTGTTTTTTTGTTTGTTTGTTTGTCTTTTTTTATAATATCCGTGTAAACACCTGTATCTAATTACATTCCCAATCGGAAAGTTTGTTCTGCATGTCAGATTTCTTGTAAAGAGCATGTAAACGAAGATTTTCCTTCAGATTGTTGAGCATAGTGAGCATAAACACTTACGTAAGTCTGAATCTGTAACCGGAATGTGTTCAGTCGGAATGCCGGTGACTCCGAGTTCTGCCATAGAACTGCTGCCGCCGTTTCCAGTTTCCGCCTGAAACCTGGTGAGACCACTGCTCATATACACAATCAGTTTTTTTCTCACTAAATTTGTCCCACCTACTGGAAACCAAAACCCTGACTGGATGATTATACTGTCAGTTTCTACCTGGATACCACAGGGAAAAAAAAATCAGACCATTTTCCATTGGGTGGTTCAAGAATTTCTTTTTTTTTTTCAACCAAAACTGTCAACAAAATAAGAGCAATACGGTACCTGTAGAGTTTATATACAAGAATGATGATCAAATAGGTATGAGCTGAATATAACAGACATATTTTAACCCACAGAAATCCTTAGGCCCTCTCTGAAGGCTGAGAAGGCCTAAAGGTTCCCCACTGGATGTATATCACAGAGAAAAAGTGTGCTGGTTTTCAGATGTTCTCACTTTTCTGTTGTCATACTGAAGGAGCCCGAACATCAGCTCACATAATGGAAGTCTTCTGAATTTAGAAAGCCTCTTTACCTTGTGGTGTTGCGGTGATTCCAGCTCAGCTGAGACGTCCTACAGAAGAGCGGGATCGACTCACAAACACCGTTAATACATCATGTCAGAATATGACAGCTACAATATTCACCCCCAGCGCTAACACACACACACAGACACACACACACACACACTCATCTGGATGTCAGTGTTTGACAGCAAATAGAGGGGTGTACTGTATGACAGACTGACAGTAGCTGAACAGTGTGCACATGAAAATAGCGACTGTCACTAACATAGCGCTCTCTCTCTCCATTCTCCCCCCCTCTCCCTCTCTCTCTCTCTCTCTCTCTCCATCCTCCCCCCCTCTCCCTCTCCCTCTCTCTCACTCTCTCTCTCTCTCCATTCTCCCCCCTCTCTCTCTCCCTCTCTCTCTCTCTCTCATTTGTTATATATCACTTTTCTCAATTAATCTAATTTTTTCTCTCTATTTCTCTGATTCTCATTTACCTCTCTGTTTGTCTCCCTGCCCATCTTTCTCAATTTAACTCTCTCTTTCTAACTGATTCTCTCTCTCTCTCTCTCTCTCTCTCTCTCTCTCTCTCACCCCTTGCTCCCTTTCTTTCTCAATACAGGTCACCAGTCCATTGCAGGCTAGACAGACAGACAGACACATTCACACACACCTAGGGGCAGTTTAACACGTCCAATTGGCCTGACTGCATGTATTTGGACTGTGGGCGGAAACCGGAGTACCTGGAAGAAACTCACACAGACACGGGGAGAACATGCAAACTCCACACAGAGAAGACCCCGGTGTGAGTCAAAACAGTTGATTAGATTTAGCCGTAATTGCTCATGGGAGCCCCCTACTGGCTCTGCCCCCTAGGCACATGCACAGAAAACCTATTGGGTGGTCTGGGGCTGATTACCCCCCCCCCCCCCCCACTCCAGCATCTTAGACAACATAGTGGTACAGTATTCATCCAGAAAATGTTAAGGGGCCCTGGTGACTGCAGCATCTAAACAGTTGCTTGTTCGGGTGACTGTGGCATCATGGGAGACAGAACTTGCCAACTATCTCCTGGCAACAGGGCACACTACCCTGCTAACTTTACTTTTTTTAGCTGGTTGTCCTTATATGACAAGTTACATCTGCCACTAGAGTGATATGATTGTAATGTGATATTGACTGGACTGTGCCTTTGATCTGAGAGTGTGTTTGTGTGTCTGTGAAAGACTGAGCTGGCGATACTGGAAGAGATGGAGAGATATGGAGTGATGTGGTGTAGAGAGAAAGCAGACTGTGTGCACATATGGCTCATTTGATGCCCTAGTGGTTCAGGCCTCTGGGCACTACAGAAACCCATTGGATGGTCTGGGGCTGATTATGAAGGAACAAAGCAGATTTATTCTGCAGAGTGTAGAGGAGTTTGAGTCTCCTGAGGTTCTGTTATCAGCATCATTCTCTATTCAGCTCCAATGGGCCTGAATGTTCTTACACAATTAATGATGTAACACAGAACATTGGGTGCCCTCTTTCACCAACACGGACAAAACCGAGCCCAGCGAGATGCACACTGTCTTCCCACTTCAACAGCTTCACAGAATGGAAATCCTCAGATCTGACATAATCGCACAGCTGGGAAGTCAATGGTTTTAGGTCTGCAAGGCTGATAGACCTCGGCCATTAGACCTGGTGTTTTCAAAAAGCAGGATTTCTCAGTCAGTTAAGCCAGTAGTGAGGACTGTCCCAGTAGGACGTCCCCCAGCTCTTTTCCTAGTGGTGAGAGAAAATATTCTCAATATATGTTGTTTCCCCTTATGTTATTTTCTTAAGGTCTAAACCATGTTCATTGCAAAGTTTAAGCAGATGGCAGAAACTTTCACCTTGCCTGATCACTTTTGTCTGAATTGAAATGACCCTTTGTCTCACGACCTTAAGGTGATAACAGTCAACCCCCCCTATCTCTACCCCCTACATCTCTACTCATATTCTCCTTCTACAATCCCTCCTTATCCCTCCTCAAACTTCTTTTCCTCCTCCTTCCTCCCCCTTAGTTTTCAATATATATAAAGTCCTTCCAAAATATCCTTGTTAGAGTGGACTGCTGACCAGACTAGAATGGGCTGCTGAACAGACTAGACTAGTGACACACTGATGACCAAGCTGTGCCCGTGCATGATCATCTGCATGCACGTGAATAAGACTAGACTCCTGATCCTGCTGATTGAGTGTTGATCGACCACGCTGTACCTGTACTCTGTGTGGAACTAAACTCCAGTCAACACTGAAGCTCCAGTCTCCTGACTCTTCTTGGGCAGATTTTTTGGGCCTACGTTATCAGGCTAACTGAGAACTCCTGCTTTGTGAAAAGCCCTCCAAGTCAGCAATACACAGAAATGAGGATTCTGGTTCTAATCTAGTTTTTCTGTGTTTAAAAATGAATGGCAATTAAAAAATTGCTGCTATTGTATGCATACTGTTTTTTCTGTGTCCTCTGGATAAAGCCACTGAAAGTTTGTTTGTTATTATTCAATTAAGCAATAAAGCACTCAAGGTTGTGTTACTGGTGATAACTCCCTCCTCGAGTGTCTCTACTGCTTTAATACAGCAGTTAAATAAATACAGTGAGAAATGAATAAACTGGCCGTGAACGCGGCGTTTAATATGTTTTAATGTTCAGCTCCTTCCTCCTAATTATAGCTCCTTAACGAGCAGCTTGTTGCTACTGTCAGAGTAACGAGCTCCACCCACTCGCTGCTCAGCCGGCAGTTCGTTCTCCAGCTCCTTACACTAAATTCCCAACCTGTCGTCTCCACTGAGCAGCTTTTGTTTTTTATTGGCTCAGTTTTATGGCTCAGTCTGATCTGGTCCGACTCTGAAGATCAGACACGTCTGGCGAATGGTGTTGGGTTCATTTCTGGCTGATTCCAGGTTGTTCAGCTGTTCTTCTGTCACAGCTGCCGACTGAAAAGCTGCTCAGTGGTGAAGACAGTTTGGGAATTTAGTGTCGTCTCGTCTTCAGAGTCGGACCAAATCGGCTGTCGGTCAGATGTGGTCTTAACAGTGTCCGCTTTCTGTTTGTGGCATCGTAAGAAGTAAAAACGTTCAAATGGCTTGAGCGTCTCCTACAGCTGTCAGAGTCGTTGCTTAGCAACGGCATCTCAGTGGTGTGGTACAGTTTGTGAAAAACTTGTGATGTTATGGTGGAATAATGGCAAAGTTAGAACGCCTCTCAACCAATCAGCTCGTGTGGCCAGAACTAACTATTGTATAAATTCCCTGGATGATGCAGTCTTTAAGATATAAACAGTCACCCAGTGTGGGTTGCTGTTTAATGCTGTATTCTAGAGAAACTCAGTCAGTCTGCATTGCTCACAGTGCTGAAGAGCATTCCACAGCATTTAATGCCTCTACAGGCTCCCTCACAGAAAGCTGTTACACGAAATGTCATTGCCTGGTGCCTGAGACTTTTTCTGAGATTAGGTTTGGCCCTTATTTTGATGGCAGAGAGGTGCATGCAGGGTGTTATAAGGCAAAAGAGTCCTGAAAATCCATTTTCGAGACTTACCTCTATTTTACCATCATCAATATTACACATAATAACACAGAAGTCACATGCAGTCATTTTGGATGGTTAATAAAGTGTGACCTCTGGTTCCTATCACCAGTGTAAAGAGTCTGCCCAATGGCCCATTTCACATCAAATCAACCTCAATGACTTTATTTACATCCCAGCAATTAAATTATGCTGAAATTTTGAAACATCAATGGAATTCCCTTTAAGTAGTCAAGATGATAAAATTTATTAATACGTGCTAACCAGTTGCTCAACACCCCACCCCCCACCCCCACCCCCCCTCACTAGAGCATCTTAGACAACATAATGTTACAGTAATCATCCAGAAAATGCTAACGGTCCTCCTGGTGGCTGCGGCCTCTAAGCAGCTGCTTGTTTTGCATATTAGGATGACTGTGGCATCATGGGAGACAGAAATTGCTGTCTCCTGGCAACAGGGCAAACTACCCTGCCAACTTCACTTTTTAGCTGGTTGTCCTCCTCATTTCTGCCTCTAGAGTGTGGAGACAGTTAGAAAGTTATATGGTTGTGATGTGATATTAACTGGACTGTGCCTTTCATCTGAGAGTGTGCACCGCAGTGCAGCAGCGTCTCACGCTCTCGGAGAGACCCACGTTGTTTAGTGTTGACTTCACGCGCCTTAAGCGTGTGACGCACAGCCGAACAGAACTCTTTATGATAAAGGACGGTTTGGCTGTAGAAACAGCAACTATGGCCCACAATCTCAGAGCTGCGCCAGGTAGACTGCAGCTACTACGGACACTGAGGTGGCGGAGCAGAGTGCAGCAGACAAAGGGCGAGAGGAAGCGGTGTTAGCGGGGGCAGAAGAGGGGCAAGCAGGGCAGTGTGCTAGCGAAATACACGGGGAAATAACACACTGGACCGTGTGTATACAAACATACGAGACACACACAGAGCCGTGCCCTGCCCCCACCTTGGCCTCTCCGACCACATCTCCATCATGCAGGACTGCTTCGAGTGCACAGACTGGCAGGTGTTCATGCTGCTGTGCATGAAGGGGAGCCGGATGTAGAGGATTATGCATCTGCTGTCCTCGGATACATCAGCAAGTATGTTGAGGATGTCACCACCACCAGGACTCTGATGCGCTACCCGAACCAGAAACCCTGGTTGAATGCAGAAGTCCGATCTCTGCTGAAAGTCAGGGACGCTGCCTTCAGATCTGGCGATTCACAGAAACTCAGGAGAGCTAGACATGAGCTGACAGCATGCATAAAAAGGGCCAAAGCTGCATACGCTCGGAAGATCCAGGGTAATTTTTCTTCCCAGGATCCATGGAGCATGTGGAAGGGCATCAAGTGCATCACGGACTACAACACCAGAGATGCACAATGCACTAGGGACCCCTCACTGCCTGATGCTCTCAATAAATTCTATGCCCACTTTGAGGACCCAAACACACCTCCCAGTACCAGACTCACTCCACCATCTGGAGAAGAGCCCCTCAGTGTGACCCAAACTGAGGTGAGGAGGATCCTTCTGAAGTTTAATCCCCGCAAAGCTGCTGGCCCAGATAACATTCCGGGGCATGTGCTGAAGTGCTGTGCAGACCAACTCTCTGAGGTGCTGACAGACATCTTCAACTTCAACTTTAATCCAGGCAGTTGTCCCCACCTGCCTGAAGACCGCCACCGTTATCCCAGTCCTTAAGAGTTCCACAGTGACAGGACTGAATGACTATCGGTCAGTAGCCCTCACCCTGATGGTCACAAAGTGCTTTGAAAGACTGGTTATGACCCACATCAAAGCCAACGTTGACGTCACTGGGGATCCACACCAGTACGCATACCGGAGAAACCGATCCACAGAGGATGCCATCTCCTCTGTGGTCCACACTGCCCTCACCCACCTGGAGAGTAAGGATTCTTACATCCGTATGCTCTTTGTGGATTTCACATCGGCGTTTAACACCATGATTCCCCAGACCCTGGCTTACAAACTCCACACACTTGGACTGAGCACCTCTCTCTGTAATTGGGTCCAGGACTTCCTGACTACAACATCTCCTCCTCCTCCTACACCATCATCCTCAGCACCGGCTCCCCTCAGGGTTGTGTGCTGAGCCCCCTCCTGTTTACACTGCTCACATATGACTGCTCAGCTGTCCATCCAGGCTGTCATATTGTAAAGTGTGTAGACGATACGGCAGCGGCTGGATGCATCACAAATAGTGATGAGTCTGGCTATAGGCAGGAGGTGGAACACCTGGAGAGTTGGTGCAGTGAGAACAATCTCTGCATCAGCATGAAGAAGACAAAGGAGATGATTGTGGATTTCAGAAGGGGCAACACCATCCCTCCCCTTCCCCTACACATCGGAGGATCTGCAGTGGAAGTGGTCTCCAGCTATAGGTACTTGGGCGTACAACTAAGTAACAATCTCAACTGGAGTAATAACACCTCCAGCCTGATCAGGAAGGCACATCAGTACCTCTACTTCCTCAGACGGTTGAGGTGTGCTGGACTCGGGAGCTCAGTCCTCACCTCATTTTACAGATGTGTGGTGGAGAGCATCATCTTGTGGCAGGGAAGCTGCTCTGCAGCAGAAAGGAAAGCTCTGCAGAGGGTGGTGAAGTTATGCACAGAGGACTGTTGGAGTCAGCCTTCCTACCACCATGGACATATACACCTCCAGATGCAGGAAAAGGGCCACTGGCATCATGAAGGACCCCACCCATCCAGCACACACACTTTTTGTCCCGCTCCCTTCAGGTAGGAGGCTGCGGAGCATTAAGAGTAAAACAACCAGACTGAGGAACGGCTTCTTCCCTGAAGCCGTAAAACTCTTAAACTCCAATTAGACGTCACTGCAACAGCACTTCATGTCCACTTACTTATCTCTGCTGCTGTACTGAATCAGTGCCTCCACTATATCACCCCTCCACTATATCACCCCTACACATGTCACTTTATACATCACCAGTATTAAGATGCACACTTTCTACCTCGCACTCATGCTGCTGTGTTTCATGCTGCTGTTATTTGCACCTTACTATTTATTGTTTATTGTTACTTTTGGGAGTTAACTGGGACCTTGAGTTCACCATTTCATTCCATCTCATGTATCACATGTGATGCGAATGACAATAAAGCCTTATCTTATCTCTTATGTGTCTGTGAAAGAATGAGAGCTGGTGATATTAGAAGAGATGGAGAGAAACGGAGTGATGGGGTGTAGAGAGCAAGCAGGCTGTGTGCACATATGGCTCATTTGATGCTGATTTAAATTTATATTTCATTTTTCAGCTTACTGGTTAAGTGACTACCCCTGCATACACATTAGCATACAACAGACCGACAGGCAAGCAGTGATTTCCTATGGGAGAAAGGTACTTGACTTGTAGCTGTGATTTAGTGACACACAGCAGAACAAATTGAGATTTTCCAAATTTTATGCTGGTAATATTCAGTCCAGCAAACTCCGTGGACCAGACATACACAGGGGTTGTCTGAGGTCTCAGGTCTCTATTCTCTAAACCTCTTACTCTGGCTAATAACTCATTCACATTCTCAGTAGTGACAAATACAATAAAACATTCATCACAAGCAAGAAAATAGCATTTAGTGCCTCATGTAGGGCTATCATCATTCAACCTTCAGGTGTTCAAATCCAATGAAGAATGCACTTTCAAATATAAAATAAATATGTGTTCGAACGTTTAAAGCCTCTGCTACAGCTCCTAATGTGTTCCAGACCAAATAGTTACATCACCATCCTGAGTGCATATACTGATCAAAATCAGATTTCTGCAGTTATCCGATTATTCAAATGGTTTTGTAAACACCGTAATCCAATCTAGAAATCTGACTAAAAGAGGCTGGATTTTAGTTCAGTGATCAGATTTCTCAGTGCATGTAAACTCTTCCTCTAATTTCCATCTTTTTCTCCGATCACACATGCGTGAGATCAGATGGTGGATGATGCAGAAAAACTTTTGGAGAGGCACTGAAACCAAACATGAAATTTAAATATTCTTCATCTTCTAAATGATTTAGGTTCATTTGTTCAGTTAAGAGGCGCGATGTTTAAAAAACGTGGCATAAAGTTTGAGTTTTATGTAACTTTGTGTCACGTCTTCTATGAGTTTTTTGGCTGGTTGCAAAGCAGAAATCTGATTACTGTCTGACTCATGTAGAGATTTTAAATGTGTCCTGAGTCCAACATTGTCAATGTGTGTTGTCCTGAGTCCAGCATTCTCAATATGTGTTGTCCTGAGTCCAGCATTGTCAATATGTGTTGTCCTGAGTCCATCACTGTCAATATGTGTTGTCCTGAGTCCAGCATTGTCAATATGTGTTGTCCTGAGTCCATCACTGTCAATATGTGTTGTCCTGAGTCCAGCATTGTCAATATGTGTTGTCCTGAGTCCATCACTGTCAATATGTGTTGATCTGAGTCCAGCATTGTCAATATGTGTTGACCTGAGTCCATCACTGTCAATATGTGTTGTCCTGAGTCCAGCATTGTCAATATGTGTTGTCCTGAGTCCATCACTGTCAATATGTGTTGTCCTGAGTCCATCACTGTCAATATGTGTTGACCTGAGTCCAACATTGTCTATGTGTTGACCTGAGTCCAGCATTGTCAATATGTGTTGTCCTGAGTCCATCACTGTCAATATGTGTTGATCTGAGTCCAGCATTGTCCATATGTGTTGACCTGAGTCCAGCATTGTCAATATGTGTTGTCCTGAGTCCATCACTGTCAATATGTGTTGTCCTGAGTCCAGCATTGTCAATATGTGTTGTCCTGAGTCCATCACTGTCAATATGTGTTGTCCTGAGTCCATCACTGTCAATATGTGTTGACCTGAGTCCAACATTGTCTATGTGTTGACCTGAGTCCAGCATTGTCAATATGTGTTGTCCTGAGTCCATCACTGTCAATATGTGTTGACCTGAGTCCAACATTGTCAATATGTGTTGACCTGAGTCCAGCATTTTCAATATGTGTTGACCTGAGTCCAGCATTGTCAATATGTGTTGTCCTGAGTCCAGCATTGTCAATATGTGTTGTCCTGAGTCCATCACTGTCAATATGTGTTGTCCTGAGTCCAGCATTGTCAATATGTGTTGTCCTGAGTCCATCACTGTCAATATGTGTTGTCCTGAGTCCATCACTGTCAATATGTGTTGACCTGAGTCCAACATTGTCTATGTGTTGACCTGAGTCCAGCATTGTCAATATGTGTTGACCTGAGTCCAGCATTGTCAATATGTGTTGTAGAACCTTTTTAAAATGATTCGATATAGCACCAAAAGACATCATATCAAAAGAAGAATGCTTTTTGGTTCTGTATGGAACCCATTTAAAAAAAAAAGGTTCTATGTTGAACCATATGAAACAAATTCTCCATCATTCTGAAAAACCATTTAACCAATAGCCAAACCAATAATTGGCTAATTGGCTAATAATGTAGCCAGTAAGTAAAACAAAGCTTTATCGTGCTTTGACAAAAACAAATAAACAGGAAAAATGTTTTTAGGCAAACATTTCCTTTGCTTCTGAAAAAATGGGCAACAACATTGAGTGGGTATCCTTCCATTGTGGAGCAGTAAAAGGACAGGCTTGGAGGTCTATTTTTGAATGAAGCTTTGAATCCAAACAAAAGAAGCTGTCAGCTGGAGGCTAAACAAATATACATTTAACTCTATTGAACTGAGCCAGACCTCCTTTAGCAGCTTTCTTTTCATTAGGTTGGAAAATATTTGTTTTTTTCATTAATGGTTATTACGCTGCAAACAAAACTGACAGGCTCCATTGATTTTTGTATTATATGTATTTGCATATTAAATTATATGGTCAGTTAAAAAATGTGTTGGTTGCATCTCAAAACGTTGAGACGGGGTAACAAAAGGCTGGAAAATTTAATGGTTCTAATAAAAAAGATGAGTGATTTGCAACTACTTAGCATGACTGGGAATAAAAAGGGCATATGGTGCTCTATAGAAGAACCCTTGTCAAAAAGATTCTATGCAGAAACATCTACAACACTATCTAATGATTTTTATTTTTTTAAAAGTGCTCTTCCCAGCATTCACCTACACGACGTGGTTCAAAGAGCCGACACATTCTTCCGTGCTGTTCTTTTCACATTTGAAAACTGAGACATGCTTGAATGCGTATGATTATGTACAAGTACACAAAATTGGGAGTGTGAAATTTGGTTTGGGGGATGAACTTAGGGCAACATTAGCAACTTGTCCCCTCCTAAATTAAATTAAGTAAGGCAGAAGGAAAAAGAGGCTGATGAGGAAAGTGTGTGTGTCTGTTCTGCTCACCTACCTGTGAGCTCTGCATCTGTCCTCGCTCAGAATCCACCCTGAAATGTCTACATTTACCAGACTTCACCCTTTCGGCAGCCAGCAGAGGGTGTAGTGTTGTTTTGTGCACCATCTGTTAATAATGACCCAGGTATTATTTGGGTGGTGGGACATTCTCAGCACTGCAGTAACACTGTTCAGTTAGCTACACCTGTTCAGGTGCTTGTTAACACAAATAGCTAATCAGCCAATCACACTGCCGCAGCTCAACGCATTTAGGCGTGTAGAGGTGGTCAAGACAACTAGCTGAAGTGCAGACCGAGCATCAGAATGGGGAAGATAGAAAGGCAACAGGAACTCAAATAACCAACCAAGATCTCTGAGGAACGTTTCCAACAACTTGTTGAAAGTTATTATACTACTAATATTAATAGCAGTAGTATTAGTAGTAGTAATAGCTAGAAGTCCATGAAAACTTCAATGTAGGGTGGGCAGCTAGTCAAAGGCAGGTGGTGGTAGCTGGGGTGTGGGCAGCTGGTATGAAGCAAGTCACAATCTTGTGATTGTTCATCCCAAAGGTGTGTGATTAAAGATTAAGAGACTCTTATAAATAGTCTTATAAAGACCAGAGAAGGATAGATCCCCTTGTGAGCCTTGGTTCCTCCCAAGGTTTCATCCTCAGCTCCGAGGAAGGTTCTCCTGGCCACTGCCGCCCCAGGCTTGCTCACCTGGGGGTTTTACATTCATGTTAAAACTCTGTCTTTACTGGAATTCTGTGAAGCTGCTGTGAGACAACATCAGCTGTGAAAAGCGCTATACAAACAAATTTGACTTGACTTGACTTGATCCAGACCCTCTCGTCCAACATCAGTGCCTGACCTCACAAATGCTGTTCTGGATGGATGGGCGAAAATTCCCACAGATACTCCAAAGTCTTTGTAGAAGCTTCCCAGAAGAGTGGAATCTGTTAGAGCTGCAAAGGGGGAGCAACTCCATATTAATCCTTAGGTAACACATAATGGAAGCTTACACCTCACTGATTAGTGCTGTGCTAACTGCATGCCTAATTAATCACAAAGCTGGCCTCATCAAAAAATGATGAGTGTTCATCAATGGTCATCAACCATGATGAGTGTTAAGTAATCCCAAGTAGGCTCGCTAATGTGGATGGTGGAATATTAAAAGACATCCTGTAATATTGGTCAAAAGTACATAGCAAAGCTGGAAACATCAGCAGCTGCCTGAAAGCCCCAATTTTGTCTCTGCTTTTGTCCATTTTTGTAGATAGTGCCATTCTGTGTCCTCTTCCATTATGTGTTAAATTACCTGCGTTCATCTTAACGGATCCTTCAGCGTTCTGTTCAAGATATCTCGCCGATTACTTACTTCACTGTGCTCTTTACTTTGTCGGGACCAAAGGCTGTCCTCTTCAGTTCCAGGCCTCCAACATAATATTATGAATAAAAATAACTCTTTTAATACTGGATAAACACTTACACTAATAATTGTTTTAAGTCTAAGTTCTCAAAAGACGTCAAAAAGGAAAGAGCGTTCAGACGCTGACGTAGTGGAAGAGGGAAAAAGGCTTCTCCTTTATTTCAGCATCGAGTGGCTCAGGGTCTCAGGAGACCCCAACTGTGTATATACAGTGTTCCAAACCACAGTTTATACCATTTATCTGGGGTAGTTTGATGTCCCCCACCTTACTTCTCAAATTTTGATATTAGCTCATTCTCTATTAGGTGCATCTCTTTGTCCATCAGTTTGGTCATCGCATGTTGAGCTCACTCCTAAAAGTTGCTTTCAGCCGGTTTTCACCAGCTTGCTTTACCTTTCAAGGTCAACTTGCCCCTCTCTTCACTGGGTCTCTTTGTGAACCCACCAGCTTGTCCAGTGTCTAGAATCTCCTATGCAGACAGACTAATGACTTTGTGAGAGGATTAAGCCAATACTACCTATTTGGTTATTGATTATACTACCTAATCTATTTGATTACTGATTAAGGGAATATTTATTCAAAATCTCTGTCAACTGATTGAATAGAAGTCAGTAGACTCAGCTGACCTCCTCATTCTGAATGGACAGTACACTGGACATTTTTTCTTAGGTATTCTAGCTCTATAGATGCAAGTATGTTAAATGGCTTGTATTGGTTTTAGAAATGTTTTTTATATGTCCTTCTAGAACATTGTGAAAAGTAAAAAAAAAGAAAATAGTCTGTATTTATTTCTACATGCACACGTTTTGAGATCAAGATTAATGCCCAGTAATCTGTTCACTTGATTTGAGTGTAGAAAATGTTGCCTTGATTAATATAAGAGACTCCTGCATTATGAAGGAGCTTCATAATGTTTCTTTTGTTAAAAGTTTAATCTTTTGGGTAATGAATGGATTTGGGGACTGTGTGGTTTAATAGCAATTTCAGTTTCAAAATGCACCATTACAGAGAAATTTAGCAGCTTTGATTATTTTACAGTGGTGGTGATAGGAACCAGGGGTCACAATGTCTCACAAATACATACATTTTATTTACTATCTGAAACAATCGGTTAGTATTCTGAGTTTTAGGTCATGTTGAGAATGGTAAAATAGTGCTCAATCTTAAAAAATGATTTTCCATTATGGACTGTTTTGCCTTATAACACTCTGCATGTATCTCTGGCTCGTTGCCCCAGACACTGACCAGCTCCAATCACGTCATCACCATACTCGTCCCCCTTTATTAAAATTCCTGGGTTTGGATGGTGAACACGCTCATGAGTTGTGTATATATATATATATATATATATATATATATATATATATATATACAGTGGGTTGCAAAAGTATTCATACCCCTTGAACTTATCCATATTTTGTCACATTACAACCACAAACATAAATATATTTCACTGGAATTTAATGTGAAAGACCAACACAAAGTGGTATACAATTGTGAAGTGGAAAGAAAATTATACATGAATCAAAACATTTTTTACAAATAAAAAACTAATAAGTGCGACGTGCAAAAGTATTCAGCCCCCTTTTCCCTGAGTGCAACCAATTGCATTCAGAAGTTGCCTGATGACTGCTAATGACTCAAAAGGGTCCACCTGTGTGTAATCTAATCTCAGTACAAATACAGCTGCTCCGTGACGGCCTCAGATGTTGGTTAAGAGAATATTGGGGAGCAAACAGCATCATGAAGTCCAAAGAACACACCAGACAGGTTAGGAATATGGTTTTGGAGAAGTTTAAAGCAGGCTTAGGTTATAAAAAGATTTCCCAAGCTTTGAACATCTCACGGAGCACTGTTCAATCCATCATCCGGAAATGGAAAGAGTATGGCACCACAGTAAACCTGCCAAGACAAGGCCATCCACCTAAACTTACAGGCCGAACAAGGAGATCACTGATCAGAGAGGCAGCCAAGAGGCCCATGGTGACTCTGGATGAAATGCAGAGAGCCACAGCTCAGGTGGGGGAAACTGTCCACAGGACAACAATTAGTCGTGCACTACACAAATGTGGTCTTTATGGAAGAGTGGCAAGGAGAAAGCCATTGTTAAAAGAAAACCATAAGAAGTCCCGTTTGCAGTTTGCCAGAAGCCATGTTGAGGACACAGCAAACATGTGGAAGAAGGTGCTTTGGTCAGACGAGACCAAAATAGAACTTTTTGGCCACAATGCAAAACGCTATGCGTGGCGGAGAAATAACACTGCACATCACTCTGAAAACACCATCCCCACTGTCAAATATGGTGGTGGCAGCATCATGCTCTGGGGGTGCTTCTCTTCAGCAGGGACCGGGAAGTTGGTCAAAGTTGATGGGAAGATGGATGGAGCCAAATACAGGGCAATCTTGGAAGAAAACCTGTTGGAGTCAGCAAAAGATTTGAGACTGGGGCGGAGGTTCACCTTCCAGCAGGACAACGACCCTAAACATAAAGCCAGAGCTACAATGGAGTGGTTTAAAAAAAAGAATATTCATGTGTTAGAATGGCCCAGTCAGAGTCCAGACCTAAACCCAATTGAGAATTTGTGGCAAGATCTCAAAACTGCTGTTCACAAACGCTCTCCATCCAATCTGACTGAGCTTGAGCTGTTTTGCAAGGAGGAATGGGCAAGAATTTCAGTCACTAGATGTGCAAAGCTGGTGGAGACATACCCTAAAAGACTTGCAGCTGTAATTGCAGCAAAAGGTGGCTCCACAAAGTATTGACTCAGGGGGGCTGAATACTTTTGCACGTCGCACTTATTAGTTTTTTATTTGTAAAAAATGTTTTGATTCATGTATAATTTTCTTTCCACTTCACAATTGTATACCACTTTGTGTTGGTCTTTCACATTAAATTCCAGTGAAATATATTTATGTTTGTGGTTGTAATGTGACAAAATATGGAAAAGTTCAAGGGGTATGAATACTTTTGCAACCCACTGTATATATATATACACTCATTCACTGGCCACTTTATTAGGTACGCCTTGCTAGTAAAAGGTTGGACCCCATTTTTCCTTCAGAACTGTCTTAATTCTTCGTGTCAGACTTTCAACAAGGTGTTGGAAACGTTCCTCAGAGATTCTGGTTGGTTATTTGAGTTCCTGTTGTCTTTCTATCATCTAGAACCAGTCTGCCCATTCTCCTCTGACCTCTCACATCAACAAGGCATTTTCGTCCATACAACTGACCGTTCACTGGATATTTCCTCTTTTTCGGACCGTTCTCTGTAAACCCTAGAGATGGTTGTGCATGAAAATCCCAGCAGGTCAGCAGTTTCTGAAATACTCAGACCAGCCCGTCTGGCGCCAACAACCACGCCACGTTCAAAGCCCCTTAAATCCCCTTTCTTCCCCGTTCTGATGCTCGGTCTGCACTTCAGCAAGTCATCTTGACCACCTCTACATGCCTAAATGCACAGAGTTACAGCCGTGTGATTGGCTGATGAGCTATTATATGTATATATATATGGATGTGGATGAAAAGAGACCAAAGAGGAGAATATGAGAAAAAAGGAATCAGACCGAATGAGGAAAGGAGAGCAGAAGACAGAACGAAAAGCAGAGAGAATAACAAAACAGTTAGATAGAAAGTGATAGAGTGATAGAATGGGGAGAAAGAAGAGAAGAGACAGAAAGGACATGGAGGAGAGAAAGACAGAATGAAGAAGAGAGATGAAGAGAAATAGAATGAAGAGAGAAAAGATGAGAGTGTGGGAGAGAGAGAGAAAACAGAAGTGAGAGATGGAATGGGTGAGAGAGAGAGAGAGAGAGAGAGAGAGAGAGAGAGAGAGAGAGACTTTAAGTAGTGAAACTAATAATCTCCACCTGAAGCCGTCTCACTCTCTGTCTCTCTTTCTCTCACTCTGTCTCTCTCTCTCCCTCTCTCTCTCTTTCTTTGTCTCTCTCTCTCTCTCTCTCTCTCTCTCTCTCTCTCTCACTCTGTCTCTCTCTCTCTCACTCTGTCTCTCTCTCTCCCTCTCTCTCTCTTTCTTTGTCTCTCTCTCTCTCTCTCCCTCTCTCTCTCTATCTTTGTCTCTCTCTCTCTCTCTCTCTCTCTCTCTCTCTCTCTCCTTTGTGTTGTTGTGCTGAGTTATCAATTCACTTTGAATCAGCGGTTTGTGAAAATCACCTTGTTAAATAAATAGTCTTACAGCCCTCTACAGGAAGAACTTTATACAGCACTGCTGACAGACCCACGAGGACATCTGAACAGACACTGATCTGCAACACTGCAGGTATCAGAGATTTAGTGATGTATAGCGGCCATTAAAAGTATTTAGACACTCTAACTATTGAGCCTCTTGTAAATTTTAATGAAGTTCTTCCATCATAAAATGTTTCAGAGAACAACATCAAACTGATAGTGGAGAGAGCCTGGAGAAGAATTCAGACCAGACTGGGCTATGGCTGCTGTAAAGTACCGGGCAGTACCGCAAAGGTCCAAATGCCAAAGTCTGGGGCTGTTTTTCTTGCAATGGGGTTGATGAGGTAGATCACGAATGCTTAAGTGTTTAAAGGCGCTTTGAATGCAAACTTGCTGAAGTCTGCAAACAAACTGCTGAAACAATAACAATCTGAAACTCTCGGAAAATACATAAACCCACAATATAGAAAAGAGTGGAGAAAAATACATGTTTTTTAGTTTTAGGCGGCAGTTTCTCCAATATCGACTATTTCAAATGAATACAAACTTGCTTTAAAATATTGACTTGGTATCAAAAAATAATTTAAAATATTTTCAAAATATTGACTTACTATTGCAAAATAATCACAAGCTTTCTCAAATATTAACTTAGTATCTCAAAATAATTACTAAGTTTCTTAGATATTAACTTAGTATTGCTAAATAATTAATGACTTTCTTTAAAATATTGACTTGGCGTTGCAGAAAAATCACGTTTTTAAATTATTGACTTACAGTCTTTCACAAAAATGAGTACAAACCTCACATTTCTGCAAATTTTTTATTCTATCTTTTCATTAGATGACACTCTAGAAATGAAACTCTGATATAACTTAAAGTGGTCAGTGTGCAGCTTGTACAGCAGTGCAGATTTACTGTCCTCTGAAAAGAACAACACCCAGACATTAATGTCTAAATAGTTGGCAGCACAAGTGAGTCCACCTCACAGTAAACAGGTCCAAATTGTGCCCAATTGTGTCATTTATCTTCATGCCTCATGGCAAAGAACTCTGAGGATGTGAGAAATAGAATTGTTGCTCTCTACAAAGACGCCTAGGCTATAAGAAGACTGCCAACACCCTGAAACTGAGCTACAGCATGGCGGTCAAGGACATAGAGCGGTTTTCCAGGACAGGTTCCACGCCAGGGTCGACCAAAGAAAAGTCCACGTGTTCAGGGTCATATCCAGAGGTTGGCTTCAAAAAATAGACACATGAGTGCTGCCAGCATTGCTGCAGAGGTTGAAGAAGTGGGAGGTCAGTCTGTCAGTGCTCAGACCATACGCCGCACAGTGCATCAACTCAGTCTGCATGGCCGTCGTCCCAGAAAGAAGCCTCTTCTGAAGCTGATGCACAAGAAAGCCCGAAAACAGTCCAACAAGAGAAGCAGTCCAAGAATATGGATTACTGGAACCATGTCCTGTGGTCTGACGAGACCAAGATAAACTTGTTTGGCTCAGATGGTGTCCAGCATGTGTGGTGGTGCCCTGGTGAGGAGGCAAACGTCTCTTGCCTACAGTCAAGCATGATGGTGGTAGCTTCATGGTGTGGAGCTGCATGAGTGCTGCCAGCACTGGGGAGCTGCGGTTCATTGAGGGAAACATGAATTCCAACATGTACTGTGACGTTCTGAAGCAGAGCACGATCCCCTCACACACGTCCAAGATGACCACTGCCTTTCTGAAGGTAAAGGTGATGGACTGGCCAAGTATGTCTCCAGACCTAAACCCAATTGAGCACCTGTGGGGCATCCTCAAGTGGAAGGAGGAGGAGCACAAGGCGTCTAACATCCACTAGCTCCGTGATGTCATCATGGAGGAGTGGAAGAGGATTCCAGTAGCAGCCTGTGCAGCTCTGGTGAATTCGATGCCCAAGAGGGTTCAGGCAGTGCTAGATAATAATGGTGGCCACACTAAATATTGACACTTTGAGGAATCTGGACGTGTTCACTGTGAGGTGGACTCACTTGTGCTGCCAGCTATTTAGACATTAATGTCTGTGTGTTGTTCTTTTCAGAGGACAGTAAATCTGCACTGCTATACAAGCTGCACACTGACCACTTTAAGTTCTATCAGAGTTTCATTTCTAGAGTGTCGTCCCGTCAACAGATAAAATTAAATGTTTTACAGAAATGTGAGGGGTGTAATCACTTTTGTGAGATACTGTAGTATCACAAAATAATTACTAACTTTCCCAAAATGTTGCCTATTTATCTCAAAAGTAATTACTTACTTTCTCTAAAATATTGACTCAGTGTTTTAAAATACTCACTTATTTTCTCAAAGTATTTACTTAGTATCTCAAAAATATTCACTTAATATCTCAGAAATAATGAGGTGGAGTATCGAAAGTTTGAAATATTGCCTTGGAATCTTGAAATTGCTTATTTTCTGGAGAGTTTGAATGTTCTATGTTGAGTTATTAAATTTCAAATAACTATAAGTAAATACTTTGTGATTGTATAATATCTATATATTGTCATTATTTTGACACTGTAAGTCAATTTTGTAGTAATATAGGTAATTGTTTTGAAAATGTCATTCGAGAACATGAATCATTATTTTGACATACTCAGTCAATACTTCATGAAAATTAGCCATTATTTCAGGATATTGTCAATATTCAAAGACTTATTAATTTGAGAAATGTAATCATTAATTTGAGATACTAAGTCAATATGTTATAATATTTTGAGGCACTAAGTGGAACAGAAATTATCTGTTTATGATAATTTTGCTTCCTAACACAATAAACATAAAACAGTTTTAAGAATTTCCAAATACTAAATACGTGATCAGATAATTCTACAAATACTAAATATCTAAGATTGTGACATGAGCTTCGTTGTCACGGTTGGCTCCTCCCACTACTCCATGTGCTCCTTTGTTTGGATCTTCCATGTGTTCATGTTTTGGTTTAGCCCCCTCATTTCATGACTCCGCCCCTGATTGTCTCCACCTGTTTTCCACCTGTCCCTCGTTTTCCATGTGTATTTAAGCCCTGTGTTTGCCCATGTCTTGGCTGGTCTTTGTTTGCTGTACTGGTGTTTAAACCTGTTTATTGTTTGTCATCATGTCTGTATATTGTTCTATCCGTGTTGGCTCTATGACCCTGGACCATTTGGCCATGATAAAAGTTGCTTATCTCAGCACATGCGTCCGCCTCCTCGCTCCACGTTACATTCGTACCCTTCTCTCTTCAGCTTATCAACAGTCTCAGTCCTGTTTTTGACTGAAATGCTTCACCAGAGGACGAATCATGTGCTGTTTGAATTAGTCGACATTATGCACTGAAGATTTGACTGAGCTCTGCAGAAAATGGACCATAACTGCCTGAAATAAGCATTTATCCCTCATCTTCTCCAACAATTCAAGTCCTTGGTTTAAATTTGTATCTGACAGCTTGGAAAGAAACAGAAAGCTGCATGAAGTAGTTCATTCAGTCAAAGCACTGACCTTCATGAGATTAAAACACAGTTTGCACAGAGACCAGCGCACAGTAAATCAACAAATCTGCAAGCGACTCTCAATCCAGACTCTCTGTTTAATCTCCTTCGCTTCTTCTCACCACGTCTGAGTTCTAGGGGTCTAAAAATACACCACAGGGTTGGGATGAATCAGTCTAAAGGTGTTCTGAAAGGCATTCACCTGCAACGATTTTCAAATGTTAGAATCAATTATAATAATACATAAAAATATTGTATCGTTTTGATCATAAAACAGATTTCCAGTCCTAAAATTTGATTGGCTGAGCCGCGTTTGAAGCTATTGTAAAATCCACATTATTTGCACACCTATGACCGCCTCACATCTTTGACTCTCATGCTGCTTGTGTGGAGCACAGAGATTGTCTGTGAGGCCGGAACCTGATTTCTGTTTAAATCGAGGGCCCTAAAACATTTGTTCTTAACTAGAACAAGTCTGGTCAGCTAGCTATCAGGCTAAAAGAGCCAACAGCCTAACCAGCTCCATAATTAATATCACAGGCTTGAATTAAAGTACTTACAGTATGATTTGCTATAAAACTACAGAATAAAGTCTAAAAATGTGACTTGAATGTTTTACAAGCTTCAAATGTTCATGTTTCAATCAGAAGTCACGTCAAACCCAGACTGAACCCCAAGCGGCTCCGTACTCCTTAGAGTGTTCTAGCTACGAAAGCCAAACAGTGCATCATTTATCGAGTGTGGATGCGTCTGAGTCCCAACTGACTGTTTCTTAGCTGTAAATTGCTCTGTTGGGCTGCAGGATCCAGTAATTAAACTCATATGTAGCGCACTATGTAGGGATCAGGGAGATTCTGCCTCAGTGTGAGAAGAGGGCGCTGGCTTGATTCTCAATAAGATTTACGGGTGTAATTTAGTGGCCAAAAATTACTGATGGCGGTAATTTAGTGACCAAAGATTACTGAAGGTGGTAATTTAGTGACCAAAAATTACTGATGGTGGTAATTTAGTGACCAAAAATTACTGATGGCGGTAATTTAGTGACCAAAAATTACTGAAGGTGGTAATTTAGTGACCAAAAATTACCGATGGTGGTAATTTAGTGACCAAAAATTACTGAAGGTGGTAATTTAGTGACCAAAAATTACTGATGGCGGTAATTTAGTGACCAAAAATTACTGATGGTGGTAATTTAGTGACCAAAACATACTTATTGCCCCTGATTGTCTCCACCTGTTTTCTACCTGTCCCTCGTTGCCCCGGTGTCATATTTAAGCCCTGTGTTTGCCCTTTGTTTTCGCGGGTCTTTCTTGGCTATGTTTGATTGTGCTGTTTGTTTGATGTATGTTGGCAGAACTGTTTGAATCTTTGTTGTTTGGTGAATTAGGATTTGTTTGTGTTTCTCGTCATGTCTAACTCTCGTACGATCCGTGTTGGCTCTGTGACCCTGGACTGTCTCGACGCTGATTTTGGATTTGCCCTTAATAAATCTCGCTTATCTCAGCACCTGTGCCTCCTCGTTCCCCGTTACAGCTTTACTGTGATTTTATCACGGGGACGTGAGATTTACTCTGCAGTAAAGCACAGCCTCTCGTAGCTTTACACGGCGTATAAAAATAATTGAACTAAATCGTCCCCAAATAATCAAATCATGGTAAACGAGATTTCAGTGTCACGTTCTTCTCATCCAGTGGTCCATGGTTGCTTATCAATGATACCATACTCTAAAGGAATTGGTGTCAATTATTATTAATAATAACACAGTATTTTACAAAAAGTATTTTACAAATACCACTTCAATCAACCTTTATTTATACTCAGAATACATTGAGGGAGATCCTCATTAACAATGTAGCTGAGTAATACAGGAATCAGGGATTGAGAAGCTATACAGTAAAAAAATTAAATCAATTAAATAATAAAAATTATAAACTTAAAATTTAATAATAAGAAAATACCAATAAACTTAAATCAATAAATTAATTATTTAATTTAATTGATCAATTTTAATAAAAGCAGATAAGGGCAAAATAAATAAAAACAAATCATTGAAATAAAAGAAATAAATGTAAGACAATAAATTGACAATAATAAAATAAATAAAAAAAGAATACTAATATAAAATAAATAAATTAAAAGAACAAAAATGATAAAAAGTAAAGAGATAAAAGTAAAAAAGTAAAAGTAAAAAGTAAAAACAAAAGCTAAGACATACCAAAAGTCATATTAAAAATTACATTAAATCAAATATAAAGCTCATTTCAAATGTCAAAAGAAAACATTTTTGGTGTATTGCTTTTATTGTCTCCATAATAAAACGTACTATGTAAACAGTTCATCTCGTCATTTGGGTACGTAGTGCATAAAATAATTAAATACCAAATAATCAAACCACAATAAAATTTAAGGTTTATAAATGTATTGAATCATAATCAAATCAAATAACATAGCTGTGAAGTCAAGCATGTATACCCCAACTGATTTCATCACAGCAAAACATCAGTGACTCCCTCAGCAGATTGACAAACTGAGCAGGCCTTGTCCAGCACACGAGCAGCCGCTCAGTCATTCTGGGCAGACAACTTTAAATAGCCTTGGTTGCTCCTGACCAACATAATAATCACTGTGACTGCAGGGCGGCTCGAGAACGAGGCTGTGTGAACCAAACTAATACCACTTATCTAAAGCCCATCATCCCTCCTCCCACCTCCAGCAGGAGCACCAGTACAAGCAGTACCTGACCATGTCCACATCTGCTAGCACATAGAAGCTGCTTTTTCTCTCCGAAAAGCCGAGAGTTCAATGCCTTTTAATTACCGCTGGTGTTCCCCATGGATCCATCATTGATCCACTGCGATATTCCAGGGGAGATCAGTGAAGACTTCTTCTTCTTCTTCTTTTGGCTGCTCCCTTTAGGGGTCGCCACAGCGGATCATCTGCCTCCATCTTGCCCTATCCACTGCCTCCTCTACTTTCACACCAACCATCTCCATGTCCACCTTCACTATATCCATAAACCTTCTCTGAGGTCTACCTCTTCTCCTTCTGCCCGGCAGCTCCATCTCCAACATTCTTTGCCCAATATATCCACTATTCCTCCTCAACACATGTCCAAACCATCTCAACCTGGCCTCTCTGGCTTTATCTCCAAACTGCTCCACCTTCACTGTCCCTCTGATCTGCTCATTTCTAATCTTGTCCATCCTTGTCACTCCCAACGAAAATCTCAGCATCTTCGTCTCCGCCACCTCCAGCTCAGCCTCCTGTCTTTTAGACAGAGCTACAGTCTCCAAACCATACATCATAGCAGGATGCACTGCTGTCTTGTAAACCTTCCCTTTCACTCTTGCTGCTATCCTTCTGTCACACATCAGCCCTGACACCCGTCTCCACCCACTCCATCCTGCCTGCACCCTCTTCTTCACCTCTTTTCTACACTGTCCATTGCTCTGGATGGTTGACCCAAGATATTTGAAGTCATCCACCTTTACGACTGTAACACTTTTTATCTGAGTTTCTAGAACTCAGAGATATTGATTGTTTGATACCTTTCTAACTTTGATGTGAAACACTTATATTTGTCTGTTTTAAATAACAATAGTGTAGAAATCGCCTGCTTGCTCACAAAATGAACAAGCTGATGTAAAATGCAAATGATTAGTTTGTCTTATTCTACTTTGTTTTATTTATAACAGTACATTTGTCACATTCATTTCTCTAAAGGTTGAAATCAAGCCTCTCATCTCATGTATGTTTGAGAAATTACGTTCTATACCTCAGAAAAACTGAACATTTCCAGAGTGTGGCTAACGACTCCGGCAGATCTGACTATGACAGCTTAACTAACAGGAGAGAACCAGAAGGACACACAGACACGGCAGCACTCTGAATCCCTCCGCTCCACCGTCCACAAACCTGAGTGACCGCGTGCGAGCAGCGGGACGACAGCACCAGCGTCTCAGTTTACTATAATTCCCTGTGTCCATGGACCCCTGGATCTGCTGCCTTTATCTAGGGGGAACATTAGCTACCAAAAGCTAAACTGAACAAGTGAGTTTTCAGCCTAGTCTTAAAGATTGAGACTGTGTCTGAGTCCCGAACAGTTTCTGGAAGATCATTCCAGAGTTTGGGGGCTTTATAAGGAAAAGCTCTTCCCCCAGCTGCAGCCTTAGGAATTCTAGGAACTATTAATAAGCCAGCACTCTGGGATCTGAGTAGTCGTGAGGACTCATAATAGGAAATAAGGTCTTGTAGGTACTCAGAAGCGAGCCCATGTAGGGCTTTATACGTACAAAGAAACAGATGGACTCCAGTCTGTAAGTCAGGAGTACTGTAGAAATAGCCAGTGAGCATGTATGTAGAGTGTGTCTGGGAGTGAAGAATGAACATCTGAATCCTGCCTGTTAAAAATATTCAGACAGATGTGGAGGTCTCTGGTCAATTTCTTTGTCACTTGCAGTTTCTGAAGATGAATTCATCATGACTGCATGTAAAATGAAGAAATAAGTGAGCAAAATTAGTAATAAATACTCACCATGCAAAACATAAGCATAAAGAATCCTGAACAAGCAGTAGACAGTAGTAGTAGCAGTGCATGGAGTGAGTCTGAAATGAATGGGTTGATATGGAGCATTTGAGCAAAATCATAGTTTATAAATGCTTCAACATTTCTAATGTAAATGAATTCATTCAGAGGACCGCATAAAACATTTTAACACCGCTGTTATATGTTTAAAAGCCCAAAACCCGTTTGCTGGGGAAATACATAGGTAAAAATGTAAAGAAACATTCTGTCCGAGCGATTAGAAACTGTTTTAACTGTTCGTTTTTCAGCCATTGAGCTCCATTCACTCCCATTCATTGAGGACTCCCTCGCGGGCGCCCTCTGCTGGTATAACAGCGGTCCTGTTTTTGATATAATAAGGGGAATAAGAAGCGGCCGGGCTCCTCATAAACCGCCCCTGACTGTGCATTTGAAATCCATATGTTTCCATATATCAGATCTCGGGATGGGAAAGGAGATGCACGGGAATCCGTAATGGAGAAATCCCTTATTCAAGGTTTTGTTTACATTTTAAAGTTTAATAATTGATGAATGAATAAATAAATAAATGAATAAAAACATCCTGGAAATAAACCCGTTAAAGCGATGACGTAAGACCCTGACGTCACGTTCACGCGCGGCCTCGCGCACGCGCCGTGTACACCTCGAGGCTCCATTTTGGTGGCTAAGCTGCCGCTTCAGCGTTCAAAGCTCCGCGGGAAAACAGCCGCGTTATGAGCGCTCGTCGTGTTTTTCAGGCCGAATAAGGCGTGTGTGACTTCCATAGGCGCAGGAAACGGTCGTGGTATCGAAAAATGTCCGTAACTGCCGGTTTTTGAGGAGTCCGAGGGCTGAAAGCGCAGCGAGCCGCTGCCGGCGCCGCGCTGCTGTCCGGCCCGGCGGGGGCGGCTTTTGTTGCTGTTGCTGTAACTAATATTTTCCCCCGAATACGAGCAGATATCTCCCTACAGCCGTGCCATCATTTCTGTGTGAAGCCGAGGAGCCGTCCCGTCGAAGCCACAAATGGACGGTGAAGATGAAGTCTTCTCCGGGAGTCACTCAGGTAACGCTAGCTAGCCGCGCGTTTAGCCTAGCATTCGCTGGCTTTGGGTTCTCAGTCGCGCCGCGGAGGGAGAGCCCTTTGGTTCTAGATCGACCATCGTGTGGGTCCCACTTCGAGTTTGTCATGTAAACCATACTGTGAATATCTCTTATGCGGGCCCGCACGGCTGGTGGCACGGGTGGTTAGCCGGCCTAGCTAACGCGAGCTAACATGGATGCACTCGCTTGAAGGGGAATTCCACCCTAACGTCTCAAAATTTCCAACTGTTGATGTAAACAAAGCAGCTCAACCTCTTCAGCTCCTCGGGACCACCGGTGGGTCCAAAACGAACTTCATGTTCTCCATAACGTTCATATTCCATAAGCTCCATTCAGAAGCTGGGCGTCGTGTGAGGCTGTAGCTCTTCTCTCCAGTCTAATAGACGGTGATGTCATTTTAAACCCTTATAATAAAAGAAGCTGAACTCAGTTTGTTTTTCTACTGAAAGTCGACCTGTTTTTCCCCAAATCTGGGCTCTAAACTATAAACAAACGGCGTCTCTTCAGTGATCTGCTCTGGAAACATCACTTTTAGAAAACAACACAAAGAGCGTCGGAGATTTTTGGCTTTAAGCTGTAAATTATAAGCATGTAGTGATATGTGGAGATCATAAATCATGTTTTCTCATAGATAAATGTGAGATGAGCTGTAAATAAATAAATAGATTTATTTCATGCAGTTACTGAACAATTTGCCTTATGTAAATTCAGATGGACAAACCCAAGTACACCCTGGTCAATAAGAGTGGTCTGATGTAAAGTGGTGCATTGTAGAGGAATTTACCCAGATTTCTCCAAAAATAGAAACCAGGGGCGGCGTCTACAACGATAGTATTGGTGGTGTTGGGCACTAAGGCAGTATTAATCAGAGGTGGATGAAGTGCACAAACCATGTACTTGAGTTAAAGTTGAGGCCCCCCAAGGTAAAATATTCCTCCAATAAAAGTAGAAGTTCCTCCCTTTAGACCTCCACTTGAGTAAAAGTATTTATCTTCAAATGTACTTAAGTACAAAGTAAAAGTACTAAAAGAGTAATTCTGGCTCTGATGTCCTGTTATCATTTTTATAACCAGACTGGCTTCATGAACTCATTTCAGGTGAAAGTCCTCCAGCGTCTCTCTTGGTAAACCAGTCTTTTAATAGAATGTCATTAATTAGTGACGCTGACGTCTATTAAAATGATCAGAAGCACAAAACACTGAAGGTAAACAGTTTCCATCAGGGAGAACCGAGTGGCTCTGAAATCACTTTTTACACATAAGCAAAGTTTCAGTTTCAGATTTATTTACAACTTAGTTCCAAGTTTAAGTTGAATAAAAACTGGCTTTAAACTCAGGATCACAGATGAGCTCCTTTACTATGTTGATCTGTAGGCGTCTGTTCATAAACATAAACCAGCCCAAACTAATTTACTATAAAATGAAATGGTGTTTGTAGAAATTCAGAAAAAAGCCGCGTCAGTCACGACTGCATATGTGGACATATTTCTATATTGTGCTCTATTTACACAAAGTTAGGTTAGTTCATCATTTATGTTGAACAGACTCTCCCAAAGTTTTACGCTGCTGCGCTGACATTGAACCGTGTGCTGCACTGGGTCGGTATGACCAACAGGTCAAAACCAGCTCAGAACAAAGTGACCGCTGGGCCCTGATTGGTGCTCTGGCTTTGCGCTTCTTTCGTTTTGACATGTTACGTTTTTATACACAAAAACCAAAAGGAGCGACAGATTTCTCAAAATGTAGGAGGAAAAAGTCGGATATTAGACTCTGAAATGTAGTGGAGTGAAAGGAAAAAGTCGCCCAGAACGGAGAAACTTCAGTACAGATACACCAAAAATACTAAAGTACAGAAACTAATTACATTTACTGTCCACCACTGGTATTGATCTCGGTCGTGATTATTTACATCGTAATGTGCCACATTAAGCTTTTTTCAGAGTATCGTGAACATCACCAGTAAGTTACACTTCCAGACTGCGTGCTGGAAAACAGCACAGTTAAGGTTGTGACTGTGTGTATTGCAAAAATTTCAAGGGTCAAAATATTGCATTTTAGTCTTATCTAATTATTAAGATGCAGAGTAATATCAGTCATATCACAGTTTGTTTATATTAAAAAATATAGATTTTGGACAGATATTTAGACTTTCAAAGTATTTAATTTCAGATTTAACAGTTGTAAATTTCCTGTAATAACTGTGTGTGGTAGCTTCCAGAGGCACATGGTTTCTGTGAACAGTGGACTCTGTAGGTTTCACCAGGATGGAGAATAGAGTTTATTGGTTATAATCAAGCTTCTTTGTATATACTTTATATTTTTAACGATTAAAATTACATATTGGCAGCGTAGAACGTCCAGGCCTTTTCCCCCTCCTACAATGTGGTCTGTAAAAATACCACGTGAGATCCTTTACCACTGGGGTGTTGCACCACGTTTGTGAGTTAAATTTACCAGGCAGACTTTTTTCATGACTGGTGTTTATGCAGTACGACAGCTTTAATGAGCTTTGATATTTTAACTGCTATTTACTGCTGATTTACCGTAAGTGTGACTGGTTATCTGTAAGTAATTTTGAATATGCTGTATGTGTCCGGAGATTTGCTGTGTTTTGGTTTGTGTTTACCCTTCTGTGTGTTGGTGTAGATGATGGCAGCGCCACCCCTGTGCAGGACGAGAATGCGGGGTCAGACGCTGAGGAGGAAATGAGAGGAGGGTCGCACCAGTCTGAGGTCAGAAACGCAGATCTTTCACCCGTAACCCTTTTTTTCTCTGTGCAGGGTCACTGCAAGCTTTTTACCTTTACTTTACACTCTGTCTGTAAAGTATGAATCATGGCATGTATCATTTCGTCAAGCATGTAGTTTGTGGCGCTCCAAAAGTGGCTTGCTGCATCTTGCTGCTCGCTTATTTCCAGTACTGTGGTCTGTTTTCACACATGCTCAGACTGAGAAATCCTAAAGAAATCAGTTCACAGCACTGAGAAATCTGATTAGAATCAGAATCCTTTATTGATCCCAGAGGGAAACTGCAGTTGTTACAGTTGCAGCCATTTATGTAAAAGAATAAACACTTAGTAATAAATATATTAATAAATAAATAAATAATTTAAAACAAAGTTAAAGAGATTTGTAATATGTACACGAGATTTAAGTACTTGCGTATGTAGTAAAGTGGCGGTGACTGTGATAGTAAATATGAAACATCTAGCATTAAGCAGTTCAGATTATTTAAATTATTGTCCCTTTTGAGTTTTTGCACAAAATTTTTATCACACACATGAACAGTCTGGTATTGAGTTTTGCACAGATGAACCACACTTTGTGAATCACACACTGTGGGAGGAGTTATAGAGTTTGATGGACACAGGTAAGAATTACTGAGCTAAAATCCAGCCTCCATCAGATTTCTTAATCAGATCTGTAGACTCATCTCCAGAAATCTGATTGTGATCAGATTATTGAGTGCATGTAAATTTACTCTGTTTTATGATAATTTTCAGAGACACCTTTGGGCTGAAATATGAATGTCTAATCTGTTCATGGTGCATGTGGAAGGCAAAAGAGTAGCCAAAAAATATTTTATCACTTTTACGATGATCAGCGTTACATATAAAAATTCAGAAGGCACGTGTAGCTTCATTGGTTGCTTTGAATGGAAAAATGGACAATAATATCAGAGCTACGCTGGGCAGGCTGAAGCTCCTATGAGTGCCGGTGTGGGGGAGCAGAGCGCCGCAGACAAAGAGCAGGAGGAGGCGGTGCAGCAGACGGCAGAAGAGGGGGAAACGCGCTGGCGTGCTAGCTAGGCTAAAGGCTAACGCTAACCGACCCCCAATTCCATCGCTTTTCCTGTCTAACGTCCGCTCTCTGGATAACAAGCTGGACCTGCTGCGGCTGAAGATGAGTGTTTCTGAGGAGATGAGGAACTGCGCTGTGATTTGTCTCACGGAAACCTGGCTGAACCACACCATGCCGGACTCAGCCTTCCAGCTCGCCGGCCGGCAGCTCTTCCGAGCGGACCGCAACCGGCTATCCAGGAAAGCCCGGGGGGCGGCTTGTGCGTCTACATAAACAAAGGTTGGTGCACAAACTGCGTGTTGGTAAACAGCCACTGCTCCGAGGCGACAGAACAGCTGGCTGTGAAGTGTCGTCCTCACTATATGCCTTGTGAGTTTTCGGCGGTGTTTCTGATCGCTATTTACATAGCACCGGATGCTAATGCTAACAACGTGCTGAAGGAGCTTTATGACAACATCAGCTCGCTTCAGAACAAGCATCCGGAGGCGTTCTACGTGGTAGCGGGGGATTTTAACCACGTAGAACTGAAGAACACCCTGCCGAGGTTTTACCAACACGTCAACATCCCAACGCGAGGTAATAACATGCTGGACCGTGTTTACACCAACGTGAGGGATGCGTACAGAGCCTTCCCCCGCCCCCACCTCGGGCTCTCCGACCACATTTCCATCATGCTGGTCCCTGCATATCACCCCCCACTGCGTCGCTCCAAACCCACACAGAAGACCATCACTGTGTGGCCCAGTGACGGCGACGCTGTGCTGCAGGACTGCTTCGGCTGCACAGACTGGCAGGTCTTCAGGGAGGCTGCTGAGTGTGAGGGGGAGCTGGACCTGGAGGAGTACACATCTGCTGTTCTCGGGTACATCAGCAAGTGCACGGAGGATGTCACTACCACCAAGACTGTGACTTGCTACCCGAACCAGAAGCCCTGGCTGAACGCAGAGGTGCGTTCTCTGCTGAAAGCCAGGGATGCTGCCTTCAGGTCTGGGGACTCAGGTGAACTCAGGAGGGCTAGAAGAGAGCTGACTGTTGGAGTCAAGAGGGCAAAAGCTGCATATGCTCTGAAAATCCAGGGACACTTTTCCTCCCAGGACCCACAGAGTATGTGGAGGGGCATCAAGTGCATCACGGACTACAAATCCAACGTTGCACAAAGCTCCAAAGACCCATCCCTGCCTGAGGCTCTCAACAAGTTCTACGCCCCCCAGCACCAGACTCACTCACCAGGAGAGGAGCCCCTCAGCGTGACACCAGCAGAAGTAAGGAGGACGCTGAGGAGGATCAACCCCCGGAAAGCTGCTGGCCCGGACAACATCCCCGGACGGGTGCTAAGAGACTGCGCCGACCAGCTCTCAGACGTCCTGGCGGACATCTTTAACGCCTCCCTCATCCAGGCAGCAGTCCCCACTTGCATGAAGACTGCCACCATCATCCCGGTCCCTAAGAGCTCTGCAGTGACGGGTCTGAATGACTACCGGCCAGTAGCCCTCACGCCGATAGTAACAAAGTGCTTTGAAAGACTGGTTCAGACCCACATCAAAGCCACCATCAACGTCACTGTGGATCCACACCAGTATGCGTACAGGAGGAATCGATCCACAGAGGATGCCATCTCCTCTGTGGTCCACACTGCCCTCATCCACCTGGAGCAGAAGGATTCCTATGTTCGTATGCTCTTTGTGGACTTCACATCTGCTTTCAACACCATGATTCCTCAGACCCTGGTAACAAAACTCTCCTCACTTGGACTGAGCTCTTCCATGTGCAACTGGGTCCTAGACTTCCTGACCAACAGGCCGCAGTCTGTGAGGATTCACAACATCTCCTCCCCCACCATAATCCTCAGCACTGGCTCCCCTCAGGGCTGTGTGTTGAGCCCCCTCCTGTTTACACTGCTTACATATGACTGCTCACCTATCCATCCAGGCTGTCATTTTGTGAAGTTTGCGGACGACACAGCAGTGGTTGGATGCATCACAAACGGGGATGAGTCCAACTACAGGCAGGAGGTGGAACACGTAGAGGGTTGGTGCAGAGAGAACAACCTCTGCATCAACGTAAAGAAGACGAAGGAGATGATTGTGGACTTCAGAAGGGGCCATCATGACCACCTCCCTCTGCACATTGGAGGTTCTGAGGTGGAAGTGGTCGACAGCTACAGGTACTTGGGTGTGCACCTGAGCAGCAACCTCACCTGGAGCAACAACACTTCCACTCTGGTCAGGAAGGCACATCAGCGGCTCTACTTCCTCAGGAGGCTGAGACGAGCTGGACTCGGGAGGGCAGTCCTCACCTCCTTCTATAGATGTGTGGTGGAGAGCGTCGTGTGCTCCAGCATCAACGTGTGGCATGGAAGCTGCTCTGCTGCAGATAGGAAAGCTCTGCAGAGGGTGGTGAAGGCTGCACAGAGGATTGTTGGAGTCAGCCTCCCCAGCACCACAGACATTTACACCTCCAGATGCAGGAAAAGGGCTACCTGCATCGGGAAGGATCCCACCCACCCAGCACACGCACTTTTTGTCCCGCTCCCCTCAGGCAGGAGGCTGCGGAGCATCAAGTGCAAAACAACCAGACTCAGAAACAGCTTCATACCAGAAGCTGTAAGGCTCTTAAATTCCGACTAAACACACTGTACTGACACTTACAAGAACAATTACTGTTACAAACACTGTCACTTTAAACCGCACTGAGACACTTTATCTAGACACTTTATCTACTGCTCAATTCAATATCATGTTGCTATAGCAAACTTGCACTCTGGACTTCATATTGCTGCTAACTGCCTACTCTCCTACTCTCCCTCTCGTGTTATTTACCTTATATTTATCTATTTTAATAACAGCTCTTGGGTGTAAACTGGACCATGAGATCTTAATTTCGTTCCACCTCATGTACCATGTGATGCGAATGACAATAAAATCTCCTTGAATCCTTGAATAGTACATAAAAAGACTGTTGTGTTCTAGACACTGTGACCACTGGTTCCTATCACTGCCACTATAAAGAAGCTGGTAAATGTCAATTAATCTATTCACATCAAACCACTCTGAATGTCTTTGTTTACATCTCAGTGACTCCGGGGGGTATTTTGAAGAAATTGTTGGAATTCCCTTTTGCGCTGCCTATGCTGGATGTTGTGTTTTCATATTTGCTGTATTCTTACTGGCCTAATGCCTCTGTTTTATTGGCAGGATGAAGGCAGTGATAGAGAAGATGCAGCACCCCCAGCTGGCGACAGCGGATCGGAACATGAGGACGGCGGTGGAGGTGGGGCCAGCGATTCAGAGCCGGAGCGCCCCCGCCCTGCTGACAGTGATGATGATGACGAAAGCTCCCCGCCCAAGCGCAGGGGGAGCACATCGGAGACGGAGGAGCAGCAGAAAGCTCAGGCCAGCGATTCAGATGAGGAGCCTCATCGAAGGAGGCAGAGCTCTGACTCAGGCAGCGACTCAGACGGAGAGAAAGCCAAACAGAGCACGCGGAGAGATTCTGAAGGAGAAGACGGAGAAGAGAGAAAGGAGGATGAAGAAGAGGGAGGGAGGAAAGCGGTGATCAACTCAGACAGTGAGGAAGAGGAGGAAAGGAAGCCTAAAGAAGATGTAGGAAGTGATCAGGATGAAGAACGTCCTCGACAAACTCTGGCAGACAGCGATGACGAAGAGGAGAAGAAGCCAGGTATGCTTGTGATGCACACGAACAAAGGAGGTCTCTCACTATCGATTGTATGAGTAATTGAGTGCGCTGCAGATTGATTGATGTGAGAAGGCTAACAGAATTGCTGTGTGTATACATAAAACACTAAATGGAAAAAGGGTGGCAGGCCTTCTCCGTTGACTTTGTAGTAGGGCTGGGCGATAAAACGATAACTATCACGGTATAATTTTCCTCGATTAAAAAAAAAAGAAATGTGTGATAAATTTTCAAAATAGTTGACTATTCTCACACTTCCTTTTTCTAGCTAAAGCCCTAGTGGAGTTTTCTATTGCAAGGAAAGCGACAGCAGTGTGCGCTTGAGTTTTTCGTCATGAAGAGAGGGAATGGGGGTATCTCTCAAAAGTGATTACACCCCTCACATTTCTGCAAATATTTTATCATTTGA
Organism: Pygocentrus nattereri; assembly: GCF_015220715.1. Lineage (NCBI taxonomy): Eukaryota > Metazoa > Chordata > Actinopteri > Characiformes > Serrasalmidae > Pygocentrus > Pygocentrus nattereri. Next base: position 27,807,531 of record NC_051229.1, read on the forward strand.
TGGGACGACACAATAGAAATGAAACTCTGATGTAAGTTAAAGTGGTCAGTGTGCAGCTTGTACAGCAGAGCAGATTTACTGTCCTCTGAAAAGAACAAGACATTTATGTCTAAATAGCTGGAAACACAAGTGAGTCGACCTCACAGTGAACAGGTCCAGATTGTGCCCAATTGTGTCGTTTGTGTTTCGGGTACAGTTCGCTCGTGGCCAAGGTCATACAGCGGTTTTCCAGGACAGGTTTCACTCTGAACAGGCCTCGCCAGGGTCGACCGAAGAAGTGGGGAGTCCACGTGTTCAGGGTCATATCCAGGGGTTGGCTTAAAAAAATAGATGCATGAGTGCTGCCAGCATTGCTGCAGAGGTTGAAGAAGTAGGAGGTCAGTCTGTCAGTGCTCAGACCATACGCCGCACAGTGCATCAACTCAGTCTGCATGGCCGTCGTCCCAGAAGGAAGCCTCGTCTGAAGCTGAAAAGAAAATCTGGAAACAGTCCAACAAGACAAGCAGTCCAAGAACATGGATTATTGGAACCATGTCCTGTGGTCTGACGAGACCAAGATAAACTTGTTTGGCTCAGATGGTGTCCAGCATGTGTGGCGGCGCCCTGGTGAGGAGCACCAAGATAACTGTCCTACAGTCAAGCATGGTGGTGGTAGCATCTTGGTCTGGGGCTGCATGAGTGCTGCCGGCACTGGGAAGCTGTGGTTCATTGAGGGAAACATGAATTCCGACATATACTGTGACCTTCCGAAGCAGAGCACAATCCCCTTCCTTCGGAAACTGCGCCGCATGGCAGTTTTCCAACACGGTAACACGTTTTGGTCATATTGCCCAGCTCTGCTTTGTAGTAAATATAAAACCTCTATTTTGCAAATAACCTATATTTATATGTAAGTATAAACGGTGTCCTAACGTAATTGAGCGCAAAACGGCGCCTACCTGTTTTTCTCAAGTCCGTGTAAACAGCCTGTTCAGTGTTCAGCACTGCAGTGTCAGACAGTCTCTCGTGACTCGGGGTGCGTTTCTTGTGAGTTTTCATTCGATTCAAGCAAGAATAGTTCACGGTCAGGAGCTCATTGGACGGGCTACTGATGGTTGCTAGGCTGTCACCCGGGTCTGGCGAGTCTGAATGACACCAGGCTCCTTTCTGTCTGTTCTGGAAGTCCTGATTTGATTGGTTTTGGTTTGTGAATTTATCTAGACTGCTTGCTTGGGAACGATTTTATGTTGAGCTGTACAATCTCTGTGATTTCAGTGAAAAGGAAAAAGGCCATTCTGTCTGACAGTGAAGATGAGGAAGAAACGAAAGGTAAAAGTCTCTCACTTTCAGCAGAGGTTTTGGCTCAATTATTTGAATATGCAGATATGCATATGAAATGACAGCTGTATAGATAAATATTTCAAATATAGAAGCTAATAAGGTTTGTGTGTGTATATACGTATATATGTATGTTTTAGTTTAACATTTTCTCTTCAGGACATTTGAATATTTCTCTTTTAAAATGCCGATATGTGAATAGCAGAAATGGTTATATGCCCAGCCCAAACTTACTGATCCTGTGATGGGATTTTCATGAGACTTTTACTCTCCTAAGCTGTGAAGAAGAGCAGAGCAGTGTCAGATGATGACTCTGATAGTGATGAAGGCTCAGAGGCTCCAGATAAAACTGTTGCAGCAAAACTGAGAGAGCTGGGCTCAGATAGTGAGGAAGAAGATGACCGGCTGAAGATGGACACAGGGAAAAAAGATGAGAAAACACTGTTTGGCAGTGACAGCGACTCGGACAACAATGAGGAGGAGTAAGTGGAGCTGTTCCCTCTTTTCTTTCTCATGTAGTTGATGCATTCTTTAGAGACACTGTTCTACATATTTCAATGCATTATTATTGTGTAAAAAGGAGGTAGGAGTGTTGAATAGAGTGGACAGTGAGTGGACACCTGAGGTAAAATGTACATGCCTCACTTTTTAAGGTGGAATGGGAAATTTTGTTAGCTACTGAGACTTCAGCATAGTACTAGTGATTTTTATGCTCATTATGAAGAAAAGGACCGTAATACTTTGAAACAACTAAGATAATACAGTGGTTATCGTAAGTTTTAGCGACAGAAATCTGAGTCGGCCAAGAAAATTGCAATTAAAGCATCTCTACAAAACTGGATTAGACCTGTGCTGAGGGGTTTGGATATGAAAGCGAATGAAAGCAAAAATCAAGTACGCTGCTTAGTGACTTGACTGTCCTTGAACATGTCAGATGTTGTCTTGCCAGACTGGGAAAGGCATGTTCAACGCTGCTGGCCTGCAGACAGTTACCGCTGACCCCTGCTATGTTTGTGTTGGGGGCAGTCGTGGGCTGGAGGTTAGGGAACTGGCCCTGTGACCGGAAGGTCACTGGTTCAATCCCCAGGGCCAACAGCACATGACTGAGGTGTCCTTGAGCAAGACACCCAACCCCCAACTGCTCCCGGGGCGCCGTGGATAGGGCTGCCCGCCGCTCCGGGCAAGTGTGCTCACTGCCCTCTAGTGTTTGTGTGTCTATTTACACTATTCACTAGTGTGTATGTGGTGTTTCACTTGTGTGGGATTAATAAACTATCACTTCATGTAACCCCAATGGTCTCTGTCGCACAGGAAAATGATAGCAGACATCTTTGGAGAGTCGGGCGACGAGGAAGAAGAGGAGTTTACGGTGAGACCCCGCTGTCTTGTAGTGCACTCCTTTCTTGACATTAGTGTATTGACACTTTAAAGGGAGTCCTAGGCTTATCACCTGCTCACATGTCTTTATTTAGGGAGGAAATTCTGAAAGGAAAAAAAATAAAGTAATGATGGGAAACTCCTCTTCCTGTGTAACAATTCAGTTTAAAACCGATCAGTTGTGTTAAGAATGAATGAGTCAGTTTTTAAGCTTGTTAAACTAGACTGGCTTTGTATCTTGGCTAACTGGGTCTCACATGGGTCTGTTTGAACAGGGCTTTAATCAGGAGGAGCTGGAAGGAGAGAAGCAGCAGGTAAAGGCTGGAGGGCGCAAAGAAGCAGCTGATGACTCCGACTCAGATGATGATGTGGACCGAGGAGGAAAAGAGTGAGAGTTTATTTATTTTTATTTAAATAATTTCACTAGTAGGGGTCTAAATCTGTCTGCCAATGCCTTTATAGGAAGTGGTTCAGTACGTCATGAAACCTGTAGTCGCTATTCGATTATTTTGGTATGATTCAGAATTATTTTTAAAACTGCACTGGTTAGATAAATTTGGGAGAACTATTGACTGGACAAGAGGATGCATGTATGTCATATGCATGTCATATCTGAGTAGAAAGCTGAAGGATATGCACTCAAACCTGTACTATGTGGGTATGTATGTTTCAGCATGTCATTCATGTCTGATTTTGACATGATGCTGGCCCGTAAGAAAGCTCAGAGCGGCAAACGCAGACGGCATAGAGACGGAGGAACGTTCATCAGCGATGCAGACGATGTGGTCAGCGCCATGATCACCAAGATGACCGAGGCTGCAGAGGTTTGTGCATGTGTTTTGGTTAAAGGACTGCTTACTCTGCGTGTGCAGAGCCGTTTTAGCATGATGGAAATCCAACAACTAGTTTCCCTTTGCATCTCGAAAAACCTCTGGCTGCTCCCTTTAATGTTGTCGTTTAATGTTGTTGATGTCCTACCAGATAGATAGTCATGGATAGATAGTCAGATGACCCAGCCTTTTCACTTCTTTTCATTTTGAATCTTTTCACCTCTTTTAAATGTCATGTCTTTGCTTTTTAAGACATGACATTCAACTTTTGGAGAGTTATATTAATAAAAGTATCGATAAGCAGTATTTTTATCTATCCATAACTGTCCATATTTCTGAGGAACTCTTACTCAAGGGCTTTCCCTTCAGCTTGCTCAGGTCACGTGGAAGGAAGCAGTGTGGGGCCAGTAGACATTCAATCTTTAAAGTGCGTTTCTTTCCAGCACTGCAGCGTAATGTCTGTTTCACTTAGCACTTCTTGTCGAGTTATGCGTTTAGGAAGAATCTGAGCTCTCTTGTGTGTTTAGAGATTGTGATGTGTGTTTGTTTGAGTGCAGGAGGATCGAACACTGAACAGTCAGAAGAAGCCGGCGCTGAAGAAGCTGATGCTTCTACCCACAGTAGTGATGCACTTAAAGAAGTAAGTAGCTTTTCTTCAGCTTTCTTCATCTCAGATTAAATTAATTTGTATGTGAGAGTCTGGTCTGTTAGGTCGACTGTGAAGTAGCCGTCCCCTGGGCCCCCGATGACGGACGCGAGAGCTGGCAGGGCCTGAACTCGCAGCCCAGGCAAAACCCCACAAATACAGCGGGGAGAGGATGAAATCTGCCAGGGAGTGGGGCACGGTGCATGAGTCCCGAGCCCTGCCTCTCTGCCGGCTCTCACAGCCATTAGCGTGGCCCGGGGCACGGTTTCATCATGGCACATCGACCTAAAGTTACTTGTGCTTAGCCATTTCATCAGGAACACCTACTGTATTGATGGGTTTTGTAGATACACAAACAGACAATATATCCTATCGGTCATTGAAAGTGACCACCATAGGATCCCAATCGACCAGTAACGAGGCTTGTAAGATCTGTCAGACACTTTTAAGCTAACTTTTTATTCTTGGTGGTTTTTGTTTTAAACAACTTCAACCACTTGACAGAGCTGCGTTCGGACAGTCGGCTTTTTCTTATATACATCTCTGTGACATACTGTCACTATTTGAATATGAGAATGTCCAGTGAGTCTGGGTAGAAGGTAGTACCTAATAACTAGTATATCCTGTACTACCTTACACACACATCCCTTACAACTCATACAAAACACAGCAGCACACATCCTAACAAAAACAACGTGGAGAGATCAGATCACTCCCATTTTAAAAGAGCTGCACTGGCTGTCTGTCATTTAGAATAGATTTTTAAGCTCTGCTTCTAGTTTCTAAAGCTCAAAATGACTTACATTACATAGTGTCTGTCTGTTTATGTTCTGGCACGTAATCCAAGATGTGCAGATAGTGACCTACAAATACCCTCTAAAATACAGAAAACACAGAGGGACTATTTGTTATTCTGCTTCTAAACTGTGGAATTCAATTCCTCCTTTTATTACACAGTCAAGCAGTGCTCACTTTTAAGAAGCATCTAAAAATGTGTCTCTAACTCTTTTCATTAAAACTCATCTATCTTCTAATTTGATCTTTTTCATTTTCTTAGGATTCTTAATAAATACTAATGATTTCTTGTGTGACTCATCACCTGTCTCGAGCTCTTTGAGCTGCCACTGGCGTTAAAAGTGCTATATAAATAAATATTATTATTATTATTATTATTATTATTATTATTATTATCATCACTTATTTATTTATTATTATTATTATTATTATTATTATTACATTGTTATGCATGTTTGTGTTCTTCAGGCAGGATCTAAAGGAGACATTTATAGACAGCGGTGTGATGACGGCTATAAAAGAGTGGATCAGTCCTCTGCCTGATAAAAGTCTCCCGGCGTTAAAGATCAGAGAGGAACTACTCAAGATCTTGCAGGAGGTGAGGCACCTGTCTGAAGCAGTTTTTGCTTGTGTGATATTGCTTCTCTTTTAACACCTAATTCAGCAGTAGTTAGTGCAAGGCTGTCTTCAACTTTAATTTTATTAGTTAATTTATTAATTTTATTATTATTTAATTTTAATCAAGCTCCTAAATTAAAACATGGTCATTTGTAAAGTATATAAGTACACACAACAAAACGTACAAATACACTTGGCTATTGATTATCTGTAACACAAGAAAACACTGGATTACTGAACTTAAAACTAAATAGAAGCTTTCATTTGACTTTGTCACTAAATTATTTTTATTGCATTCTTTAAGCATGGCCCGTTACTATTGATCACACACATTTACGTTTGGCTGGTTAATATTGCACGTGCCTTACACTTTTTTTTTAATCTGCACAGCTTATTTTGTTGGGTGTTTTTGTTACCTCCACTTTACATGTTAAGTAAAACAGAATAAAACTTAAATGAACATTTAGTAGCTACATGCTCCAGACTTCCATTAACAAAACATTTGAATGCAGAAAGATTTAATCTGTAATTCACCTGAATGAATAGATATGTAGATTCTATAAATAACTGTCGGTCTTTAAAATTTATTTAAACGCTGTAGCTAATTAGTCAACTTGGTAGAAACAGCTCGTTATTTTTTAGCAAGCTGTTATAACTGAGTTCTTGTGCCTTGATGTATGAAGATGATCTTTACAGTTGTAGCTCACTCACTTTCTTCTCCTGACTGCTTGTACTGTGATGTGCTCAGTGTAGCTTTAACCTACTCAGTGATTATGGACAAAAATACCGTATTGATATTACTTCTACACATGCCTTTTGTGATGGTGTTAAGTTTTATTTAACTCATTAACATGCATGATTAAAGATGCATATTGTGCTTTCTTTGTACCCGTTAGATTTCTTGAATAATCAAAGCACTCAAATGTCTTAGATCTGTAATTACAGTATTACAAAGGTCAACATTGTGATGGCAAACATATCAGTTATTGATGCTGCAGTTAGAAGTATAAAGTGTGTGTGTGTGTGTGTGTGTGTGTGTGTGTGTGTGTGTGTGTGTGTGTTTATTACAGCTGCCAAGCGTAAGTCAGGAGACTCTGAAGATGAGCGGAATTGGCCGAGCTGTTATGTTTCTTTACAAGCATCCTAAAGAGTCACGGGCAAACAAAAATCTTGCTCTCAAACTCATCAGTACGTACTCAGACACAACTCATATACAACATATTCCACTTTTTTTATATAAACATGGTTTTGCATTGTGTTGCTTCTTTGTGTGTAAAGCAGTTTTTTGTGCATAAAGTGAAAAGTGCTATGTCAGTTACAGTAGTTATAGGCTACATTTACACAGCAGGTGAAAGTGGCCTGAATCTGATTTTCTCACCAAATCTGACTTTTTTTTGTTTGGCTGTTCACATTATCTTTTAAATATGATCTGTATCTGTGACCGATCAGCTCCTGAACTGACCCACATGTGCATGGCTCATCCAGAGGTAAACAGTCATGATGGCCAGCGAACGCCTGTTGCTCCAGGAGCTTCAGTTTAGTCTTTGCCAGCATCACAGGAGCGATTATGAAGTTCCAGTAGTGAACATCTGGGCTTACCACCCAGAATGTGTTCGAGTTCGCCGTTAAAAAGAGCATGTAATTGAAAATTCAGTGAAGATTCAGTGTGTTTATCTGTTCTCACAGACACATCCGTGTCACATTTGAGGGAAAAGATCAGATTTGGGCCACTTTTACCTGCAGTGTAAACATAGCCATAGTGTATATAGTATGTTTGTGCTGATTGTATGGATGTACTTATGTGTAGATGAGTGGTCGCGGCCCATCTTTGGCTTGTCGTCTAATTATAAGGGCATGACGAGGGAGGAGAGGCAGCAGAGAGACCTGGATCAACAGATCGCCCCCCGCAGACGACTCAGGTACTAACAAATTACGTAGACACAAACCTTAGTCACACATGGACCCATTTTTAGAGGCTAAAGCAGGGGTCACCACCTAAAGTTAAGAAAAGCCGTTTTGTCCTTTCAACAAAAATCAAACCTCCTTCAGAGCCACAACATTTTCATTTATAGTGAAGTAATGTTTTTCCATGGTGGATGCATACGTGGCATTATGTGCTAATGTGCTAGTATAGGATAAAGATGTAAACAAAGACACGGACTTGCTTTGCTCTGCTTTAATCTTTAGCTCAACTATAGTCCCATTTCTCACATCTCTAGCAGGAAACTTTTTCTGCAGAAGTGGAGAAGTTTCTTGTAAAATGTCTCTTAACGTCGCATATCAGTCGCTGGCTTCTTGTCCAGATTTTTCTTTTCTGCCTGAGGTGCCAGAATGTACATGCTGCTGCATTTAAGGTGGAACAGGACAATTCGAACAAGAAGATTAATTGTATCAGGAAATCAGCTGGAGTTATTTATAAACACAAATACGTCCATTCATCTCTAAATTATCGATGTTTGTCTTAAATCTCTCTCTTTGCCGTTTCGTGGCTACTAGCTGGGCGAGAGTGTGTTACTATGGTGACCAGCCGTCTGCGCTGATCTTCAGGGTTAAAGGGTGAATCAGCAGTTCTACATTAACTCCAGCGTTTAAGACCATTTACTGTTAAACTGTGTTGAAGGATCAGCAGAGCTTTATTTTACTGTAGAGGAGGATTATTTTATTATTACCTACTGATCTGATTCAGCTGTGCAGCCGCAACAGGGCAGTAAGAGCCACATGTTGCCGAGTTGGAGGGAGGGTAATACACATTGTGTATTAACAGTTGAGCTCCTGTGTCTAATGGTGCACCAGTTAGATGGAGCTACAAGGGAGGGGTTCCAATGGCCAATGAATATGTGTAAGGGGCACGGTTCGAGGTGCAGCGATCATGAATGTTTATCGCCACCTCAGATTTTGGTTTGATTTCAGCCGAATTGGAAGGATTTACTTTCTGTTCACCAAAGTTGCGGTAGTGTAAATAACGTCTGCAGTTTAACGAGCCAGACTAGCAATTTAAGTTGTAATTAAACAATCAGTTTATTTAGCACAGTAGGTTGGGTAGATTATGCTGTGACTTTGTGGTCTCAGTATAGCAGCACCATTTAGATACAACACGAGTGCACTTGCCTCATAAAATTGCACAGAAGTTAATGAAAACAATAAATCGGCTGATTTATTATGACAGTCAGTCTTGGCTGATTCCGATCGTGCACGTCTAAGATGTCTGTAAAACTCATTTCTAATATTTCATACTTTCCTTCACTGTAGTTGCTTCTCCATATTTTGCATTTTTTGTTTCATGCTGTATTTCAACCCCTGTGTTTGTTCCTTTTACCCTCTCTCCATACCTTCACCAACACACACACACACACACACACTGAAGTGAGCCTCAGAAGGTTGAGAGGGCGGAGGAACCCGACGTCTTTGGGTCGCTCAGGTTTTGAGTGTGTGAGGATGTGCATGATTGCCTTGAATTGCTCTGCACGGCGGTGCTCTTCAGGTTTAATTGTCTTGAAGTGTGTGTGATACAGGACAAGATCCAGGATCTTGGGGCAAACGGGTCAGTCTAGAATTACTTTGAAGATGCCTGTACTCAACGTGCCATTGTGTGCCCAAATTTTCTAATTTGCTCCAGAATTTGGCTGATGTAGTAGGTCATGCAGTGAAGTGTCTTATTCCATTTAGTTCATTTGGTATTGAATTACTTTGTCTATTCGTGTGATCAGTTTTTGTGATCAATGTTTAAGACCATTCAATACATGTTTTCCAATTTTAGGCCCATTTCTCTGCCTAGGAGTGCACACTGTGTTGAGTTCCCTCGTTTGGTTTTCCTCATTCATGCCTGTACAGTTTAAACCTCTGAATGCGCAGAATAAAAACCCTCATTAAACTCGTGTGAATCCCACAGAGAATATGATCAGTGTCAGAGTCCTAAACCAAGGTTTCGTAATTATGAAAGGTGCGTATATGCAAAAGTTTGGGCACCCCTGGTCAAATCACGTGTTCTGTTGATTTGACAAACTTGTTCACGAATTTGTTACAACCAGGGTTGATCATTATAATGATCTTACTGAAGTAGTAGGTATATCAACATCATCTTATACAGTCAACAACTGAATGTCTAATCAAATAAAGTTTAATCCAGTAATATTTCAACATTTGTCAGTTTTCTCTTTTTAGTTGAAGCCATATAAAATATGACTCTGACTGCTGTTTCTCGCCTCGTCCCTCCCCTGTGTGTGCATCACTCATGCGAGTCTCATTGCTCATTGTAATGCACAGATCTGATTGGCCGAGTCGCGTCACATGACATGTATGATGCATGCAATTGAGTCTCCCAGGCCGCTAAAGCTACCAGAAAGGCTAGAAAAGTTTATTAAAATAATTCTCCATAGTTTAGCAGTTATAGGTCTGGGTCCGGACTCGGACTGTGGTCTGCCTGTTAGTGACTTCTAATCTAGACTAAAGGTATCATCTCTTCTCTAAATTGCATACCACACACTGGGAATGTGTTGTCATGGTGATAAGTTGATCCTAGATTGGTGCTGTTGGGATGCGATGAAGTGTGAACCTCTGACCTCTAATCTCACTTTCCTGCATCTGCTCTTCTGGTCCATTTCTCACTGCTTCTTTTCTCTGTTGAATCTGCTGTTTTTACTGCATCGTCCTGTGCGCTAATTAAGATTTTCCTTGCATATGTTTTAAAATACTTAAAATTTGTAAATATTAATTGTCACTACAAGCTATTTATTTATTACCATCTCTGCAGAAGCAGCAGAGATGGTAATAAATAAATAGCTTGTAGTGACAATCTTCTGATTTGTCTTCTGATCTTCTGCAGGGCTCTTTAATATTGCAGTACTGGCCTTGCAGGCTAATGTAAATGCGTCACAGTAAAGACAAATCTATTATTACAGCGAAATTTAGACAGCCAATCAGTAGTCTGTATTGTAGAACATGCATGCCTATTGGCTGAAATGATATTAATAAGACTGGCTGTTTTAGGTATTGAAATTAGGAATTGAATTAACATTTTGAGACTCAGTAACATTTAATTCTTCAGTTCTGTAGAAATATTACATTCAGTCTAATGCCAGTCAGAATGTCAGTCTGGCTGTGATGTATGTGAATGCAATGTCATGAAATATAAAATTAACATAGGAATTGTATAGTTATTAATAGTATTAAAAGTATATATACTTAAAATTGTATAACTAAAGCCTCGTTCAGACAGGAAACAGTGAAAAACCTGGGGCTAGTGTGATCGGGCCAGTGGCAACTAGTGCAACTAAATGGATCCACAGTATGCCAGACAACGAGAGTGGGCTGTGGTCCTTTTTGGAGGAAAGCATGTCTGAGTGTGTGTTGGTCAGACTGATTAGATGCTGACCTGTTTTGTTGTTTCTAGTTCAGGGGGACAGACTCCTCGGAGAGATCTGGAGAAGGTGTTGACCGGAGAAGAGAAGTGAGTTTGATACACACACACACACACACACACACACGCATTCACAGAAGTGCGGTGCCATATCTCAACCACCTTTTGTACGCATGCATCAAATAAAAGAAGGTGAAATTTTAAAGTTTTTCTCTGTGGGTGAAACCTTATTGTAGCCACACCCCTGCATTTTAGAGCAGGGAGTGAGGCTGCATCCCTGTCCCTCATGGCTGCATGGTGAGCAGTTAGATCCAGTTGTTTTGGAGTAAAAGTGTCCCAAAGTCTGAAAAATGAATGTCATTGAAATGTCTGTCTTAATTCAAAGCCTAATTAATTTCTCTCTCTGTCTCCTTCTCAGAGCTTTGCGGCCAGGTGACCCTGGGTTTTGTGCGCGGGCGAGGGTGCCCATGCCCTCCAATAAGGATTACGTTGTGCGGCCCAAATGGAATGTGGAGACCGACTCCAACCGGGTTAGTGGGGAGGGACTTTGGGTAGCTGTCCAGGCGGATTGACTGAGATTGTATAGTTCAATGACAGTTGATAAAAGGTAGAGTGATCATGGATCAAAAATCATTCCAACACACATTTTTGTTTATCTTTTTGCTTTAAATTATTCCAAATAAAGTAATATGTAGGGTTATAAGCGACCTCAGCTCCAGACCATGAAGCTGCCACCAGACATGCTGGACACAATCTGAGCCAAACAAGTTTATCTTGGTCTCATTAGACCACAGGACATGGTTCCAGTAATCCATGTTCTTGGACTGCTTGTCTTGTTGGACTGTTTCCGGGCTTTCTTGTGCATCAGCTTCAGAAGAGCCTTCTTTCTGGGACGACGGCCATGGAGACCAAGTTGATGCATTGTGCGGCGTATGGTCTGAGCACTGACAGACTGACTTCTCCCACTTCTTCAACCTCTGCAGCAATGCTGGCAGCACTCATGCGTCTTATTTTTTGAAGCCAACCTCTGTATGTGACGCTGAATGTGTGGCCAGCGTGACCTTGGCTAGTGTGCTATGGCTCAGTTTTAGGGTGTCAGCAATCTTCTTACAGCCTAGGGAGTCTTTGTGGAGAGCAACAATTCTATTTCTTGTGTTGAGTATCCAGTGGCCAGTGTGAGTGAATTGTACCCAAAACACCAAATTTAACAGCCCTGCTCCCCGTTCACACCTGGAACCCTGTTACTCTAATGAGTCACAGGACACCAGGGAGGGACGACGACACAACTGGGCACAATCTGGACACGTTCACTGTGAGGTGGACTCACTTGTGCTGCCAGCATTTAGACATAAATGGCTGTGTTGTTCTTTTCAGAGGACAGTAAATCTGTAGTGCTGCACACTGACCACTTTAAGTTACATCCAAGTTTCATTTCTATTGTCATCCCATCAAAAGTTATAACATTTACTGAAATATGAGGGGTTTACTCACTTCTCTGAGATGCTGTATATTCGCCTTGTAATGGGTGTTTATTCACACCATGTGGATTGCTTGCAGTTAATTTAAGTGGCATTGATGTGTAGTTTAAGGGTTTGGACCCTGTTTTGTTAGTTTACTTAGACATTACACTATTTTCAGCTGTTTTACTAGAGGATCTGAGTACTAGAGGTATGGAGGCGCACTGATGAGGCGGTTTGGTCTGGTTTATTAGAGAGGCTATAAAAGAGGCATCAGTCGTCTGGAGAAGCACAAGCGGCGCTTTGCCGAGCAGAGGAAGCAGCGACGTGTGCAGGGAGCTGTGAAAATCAGCGTGGAGGGAAACCGCATGCCCCTGTAGTTCACAGAGCGGGGCAGTAAGTGGCAGCGTGCTGCATGAAGCACTGTGTGCAGTGTGGTAGAGGAAGAGAACACCACCCTTACTAATGCAGGGATGTAGGACCCCTTTCTGTCCTGTCGGAGGCATGAGGACCACAGCGCGGCACGTTTCAGGCATGATTCTTGCTTTAAAGGGCTCATTTGAAGATTTTTTTTTTTTTTTTTTTAAGAAAAGGTCCCTATAAAACTCCTGTTTAAACACTGGCGTGCAGTTACAGCCAAAACTTTAATTAAACTTTAATAACTTTCACTAGTAAATGTACAACACCAATTCCAAAAATGTTGGGCCACTGACTAAAATGTAAATAAAAACAAATCTCATAGACCCGTATTATTTCCACAGTAGTGCATAAAGCACCTATCAGATGTGGAAAGTGAGACATTTTACCATTTAATGAAAACATTTAACTCATTTAGCACTTGAAGTTGGGACAGGGCCGTGTCTACCACTGTGTGGCATCCCCTCTTTAACAGCAGTCTGCCAACGTCTTGAAAGCGAGAAGACCAGTTGCTGGCGCTTTGGGAGAGGAATGCTGTCCCGTTCTTGTCTGATGTAGGATTCTAGCTGCTCAGCCGGGCACTTTTTTTGCTGGATTTTTCACTTCATGATGCAGCAAATGTTCAACACCCAGACGCTTCTTCTACGAGGCCATGCTGTTGTGATGTGTGGCTTAATATTGTTTTGCTGAAATATTTAAGGCCTTCCCTGAAAGAGACGCTGTCTGCATGGCAGCCTATGTTGTTCTGGGGACATATGTTGTTCATATGTAGACTAGGATTCAATCCCCCACCAGGACAAGCACCCTACACTATACTAAAGAGTCCTTGGGCAAGACTCCCAAGACCGCCTTGGCCTTTGTGTAAAATGACCAAATTGTAAGTCGCTCTGGATAAGAGCGTCAGCCAAATGCCGTAAATGTTCTAAAACCAGTATATACTGTTCAGCATTGATGGATCCTTTTCAGATGTGTAAGCTGCCCATGTGCCGGCAGAGATGGAGGCTTTTCACCTGTGTGCTGATGACAAGCTGGATGGTCCCTCTCGTCCGTGCTTTCCAAAAATCTCACGTTTTGATTCATCTGACCGCAGAACAGTTTTCCATTTTTGCCTCGGTCCGTTTTAAATGAGCTTTGGCCCAGAGAAGACAAGCGTTATGGATCGTGTTGACATGTGACTTCTTCTTTGGTGAACTTTGTTCACAGACAGTGATTTGTCTGAGTTCCTGAAGCCCATGCAGTGGTTTGCAGGACAGAATCATACCGGTCTTCAGTGCTATTTTAAATTTTCTTCCTATACACCTTTATTTATATTTTGCGCAGCGTCCCAACGTTTTTTTGAATTGGGGCTGTTTGCACGAAGCAGGCATGTGGTTGGCTGTGGGAATGAGGATGAGTGGGATTTGTGATGAAGAAATCTGCTGCTTTTAACAAACTTCTAACAAAGTAACTGTAGCTGTGAGAGCAAGCATCAGTTTATCGAGCACAACGTTATTTAGTGTGTTACATGTCTACAAGAGCAAGGGAAACCTACAGTTCCCCCACAGTAATAGACATTTATTATATTTATTTATATGTATTATTTATCAATAATACAGTAATAAAACTGCTGCCTGGTTTGGATGAGATGCAGATGTAACTTGCAAGCAAACATTTTGCCGTTGTCAGAATAAAACCTTGTATCTCCAAAGTAGTAATTCACAGGAGAAGGAATAAACATACTTTTTTTTTCTTTCATCATAAAATTTACACACTATGCAACTGAATATTCAGTTGATGACTGTGCTCAGTTTTGCTGTGCGGTCAGTGCTGAAAGGCTGACATGCAGTTATTTGGGTTGTGACTCTGCATGCAAGCTGCTATCAGGCATGTGAGGTGTGAATATTCAGTATATATTGTCTAAACTATCTGACCGTATGTCATCGCTGTCACGTCAAACCCTTTATCTCCTTTTTTGTTTTGGTGTTTGTTACATTGGTTTTGTTCCTCAATAACCTAAAAAAGCTTCTCCATCAACTTCCCTTCCTCTTGAGGGCCTTTTCCTTCTGTTGGCGAGGCTTTGATCAGCAGCGATGATGCACCTCTGAGTTCGTGTGTAACGACGGACTTGATTTGAGTGCATCAGGGCTTCTGGCTCGTGGTTCTGTGATTGTGCTGCTGTTTCTCTCGACTGCATCTCATTTTTATCATTCTTTCCTCTCTCGCAGGGTCCTGTGAGGAAGAGTTTATCACGTGTAGATAAACAGATGCGGCGCTTTGCGGACATCCGACGGCTCACGAAGCCGGGTCACGCGGTGAAGATCAGTGTGGAGGGGAACCGCATGCCCCTCTGATCCTGCACACGCAGCTTCCTGTGCGTTTCTGTTTGTTTTTGTTTTTCTATGATGGTGTAAGTGCGACTGTATGATACTGTTGTAGGTGTATTAAGATGAGCTTTTCAGGGATGATGGAGCTACACGGACTGTAATATAGCAGCGCATCAGCGCTCTTTATCAGGCTACGGGGAAAACGCGCCGCTGAGAGTGGCCGTCGTCGACCTTGTGCTGGTGCAGATGTAACTTTGATAATAAAGACTTTCCACGTTCTTCGCTTTTACCTCCGGATTTTCCAGCTGTGTCTTATTTCACGCTGAAATCTTTGGCCTGTTCGTGTTTGTTTATCGCTTGCACAGAAACAGAAAGACCCAGAAAAGCTGAGAGCTAAAGGAACAATTTGAGTTATATGAACATAAAATATGTAAAATAGTTGCTGATGAACTAAGTTTGACCCCAAACGTTAACATTAGCAATGTTTTATTTCCTGCCTTCAAAACTTGTAATATTTTTAACTATCCGTCGATATTAAAGGGGAATTGCACCAATATTTCAGAGTTTCTGAATAATTCCATCTTGGATGTAAACGGTCACAGAGTGATGAACCCTCCTCACCTTTACTTCTGAAAGACTCGGCTTCTCCGAGATGATCTTTACACCCGATCATCTTACTGACCTGTTATCAGTTAACCACCAGGAGATGGGGGTGAACATTTCTGTAACATTTCAGTTTCATATAAAACGTGAAGTTTAATGTGATTGTATTTATTCTTGTGTTTTGCTTTCACTCCTGAAAAATGACTTTTTAAAAAGATAAACTTTAAAAACTTTTTTTTTTTTTTTTTTTAAAGATGACTTTTTTATAAAAAATTGGTCTGACGAGCGTTACATGCCCCCCACCCTGCCCCAAACAAAATCCAGAAAAGTTATCATTTTTGCAATGTGCACAAAAATTATTAATTAAGCCTAATTAACTTGAAAAACTGACCTTGGAAAGTCAGTTTTTTCTGAGATGTTCCTTTCGGTCACTTTCTTCTTTTTCTTTGGAAACATGAGTTTTTGAAACGATGGAGGCCAAATTATGACTCGTGCCCCAAATCTGCCCTTTTATTCCCTCCTTAACCTGACCTGCCTGGCTGCACCTGAGCTCTGATTAGCCAGCTTGGTGTAGGTTAGGGTTGTAGCTGAACACCCACCCCCCACTCAGGCAGCAGTGAACGCAGGATACGGAATCTGACGCAACTCCGGCACAATCAGTCAGGCATCCTGCAAATCCGGCTCTGACAACTTTTGCTCTGAGTTTGCAGCAACGTTTGATAAATTTGGGGGGGCTCTGGAGTTTAGTGTAAAACCTTCAGTTTCTCCAGTAATATATGCATAAGCTTTGTCCTAATTGTGTTGATGCACATCTTCCTGTCACATATGCAAATCTGGTATATGGCTGATTTCACTGATCAGTCAAAACGTTCTGACCACCTCCTCATTTCTACACTCACTGTCCACTTGATCAGCTCCACTTACTGTATAGCTGCACTCTGTAGTTCTACAGTTACAGACTGTAGTCCATCTGTTTCTCTGATACTCTATTACCCTGTTCTTCAGTGGTCAGGACTCCCGTGGACCCTCATAGAGCAGGTACTATTTGGGTGGTGGTTCATTTTCAGCACTGCAGTAACACTGATCTGGTGCTGGTGCGACTGGATCAGACACAGTAGTGCTGCTGGAGTGTTTAATCACTGTGTCCACTCACTGTCCACTCTATTAGACACTCCTACCTTGTCTGTCCACCTCGTAGATGTAAAGTCAGAGACGACAGCTCATCTGCTGCTGCACAGTTTGTGTTGGTCATCCTCTAGTCCTTCATCAGTGGTCACAGGACGCTGTTGGCTGGATATTTGTGGTTGGTGGACTATTCTCAGTCCAGCAGCGACACTGAGGTGGTTAAAAACTCCAGCAGCACTGCTTTGTCTGATCCACTCAGACCAGCACCACACACCACCACCATGTCAGTGTTACCACAGTGCTGAGAATGACCCACCACCCAAACAGTACCTGCTCTGTGAGGGTCCATGGGGGTCCTGACCACTGAAGAACAGGGTAACAGAGTATCAGAGAAACAGATGGACTACAGTCTGTAACTGTAGAACTACAGAGTGCAGCTATACAGTAAGTGGAGCTGATAAAGTGGACAGTGAGCGTAGAAACGAGGAGGTGGTCCGAATGTTACGCCTGACCGGTGTGTAATTACACATAGAAACATACGTCCTAAGAGATGTGTAACTATGACTTTGTTGCCTGATTAGTTTTTAATAATAATTCAAATGGGTTGGGGAGCAATACTTTATTTTTATTTTATTTATATAGAACTAATATATGTCCCATATTTTAAAATGGCTATAATTGAAATGAGTTAGCTGTAAGAGAAATACCCATATGCTTATGTCATAGTTCAGAAATCTACACTTCATCTTTAGTGTTACTGGTGAAAGAGAGTGAAGCTGGTGGTGATAAGTGGTGAAATGTGTGCAGCTGACGAATCTGTTTCTGCCGGATTTAAACAGCCGCTGCACTCCTGGGTCCATCAGTCGTGTCAGTGACAGCTCGCCGCCACTAGATGGAGCAGCAACATCGTATATTTCAGTCAAACACACCATCAGCTTCACCCAGTGCAGCTCGCCGACTTCAGAGACTCTTTATCATAAAGTCTGCGTCCGTACTGTAATGTACACTCATCACACTGTCTGTCTGACCTGCTGCAGGTCCAGACCGTGTTTAGGGAGATTATCAGTTTCATCAGTTCTTCAGGTCTGAACTGTAAAATGACTGAATTTTGATTGGGCAGTGAAATTATTTCAGTTTGTCTGTTTACACAAAAGTGTTTATGATAAACCACACAGACAGACATAGATAGATAGATAGATAGATAGATAGATAGATAGATAGATAGGGAGAGAGAGATAGATGGACAGACACAGGTGGTGGGAGAGAGAGATAGGCAGCTAGATAGACAAAGACACAGATATATAGATAGAGTGAGACAGATAGACGGGCAGACAGACAGGTAAAGAGATAGACAGAAAAACAGAGAGAGAGAAAGAGGAATGAGAATAAGAAGAGAGATAAACGGAGTGAAACTAGGGGAGAGACAGAGCGATTAGAGGGAGAGAGGCGGGGGAGGGAGAAAGAGAGAGAGAGAGAGAAGCAGGGGAGAGGGAGAGGGAGAGAGAGAGGCGAGAGAGAGGGAGGGAGAGAGAGAGAGACGAGGGAGAGGGAGAGGGAGAGGGAGGGGGGGTGATGGGAGAGCAGTCAGCTGATTCTCCTCTCTGAAGCCTCTTTTGCGTTTTTGCGCGGGAGATCTTCCTCCTCCTCCTCCTTGTGCTCGTGCGCCATGCTCAGGCTGCTGGCGCTCGCGCTGCTGCTGCTGCTGGCGGCCTACGGTTCTGGTTCTGTTGGGCTGAACGACACGGAGCCCGTGGTGCTGGAGGGGAAGTGTCTGGTGGTGTGCGACTCCAACCCGTCCGGGGACGGCGCGGGGGCCGCGAGCTTCGGGATATCAGTGCGCGCGGCCGGGGCCAAAGTGGCCTTCTCCGCGGTGAGGGGGACAAACCACGAGCCGTCCGAGATGAGCAACAAGTCCATGACCATCTACTTCGACCAGGTCCTGCTCTGATCTCTGTCGTCTTGCTTGGTTTGGCGGAACCGTTGCTGTGTTGTGAGACATGACCAGTGTGATGACCAGTGTGATGTCCAGTCTCTGCAGGGCGTCTTTTCCTCTCTTTGTTTTTCTTTATCTTCTTTGTAGCGTCTTCTTTTATGGTTGCAGAGCTCCGAGACCGAACCGAGAACCGAGACCGAGTCCGCTTCGGCACGCGACCCCGAGTCTTGCGCGCTTTGTGCGCTTTTACGCGCCGGTTTTTACGCAGCGCTGCGCGTTTTAAAGCAGGAACTCGCGGCGCGAGCGGCGAGCTGGACGCTTTGTCATGCAGGCTGCGCGTGCAGGAGATGCGTGGATTGTTTGTTTGCCTGCATTACTGCGTCCTTCTGCCGTGGGTCAATGCGCAAATGCCTTTATTGTGCGCACGAGAAAAGGGAGTAAAACAAGGGGAGAGAGAGAGAGAGAGTAAAACGAGGAGAGGAATAAACAGATGGATAAAAGAGTGAAACAATGAAAAAGAGAGATAAATAAAGAGAGGGAGAAAAGGGAGTAAAACAAGGGGAGAGAGAGAGAGCGAGTAAAACAAGATAAATGCGGAGAGGGATAAACAGATGGATAAAAGAGTGAAACAATGAAAAAGAGAGAGTGAAACAAGGAGACAGAAAGAGAGAGAGAGGAGAGTGAAACAATGAAAAAGAGAGAGAGAGGAGAGTGAAAGAAGGAGACAGAAAGAGAGAGGAGAGTGAAACAAGGAGACAGAAAGAGAGAGAGAGGAGAGTGAAATGAGGAAAGAGATAAACGGCGAGAGGGAGAAAAGGGAGTAAAACAAGGAGAGGTAGATAAACAGAGGGAGCAAAGAGAGTGGAACAAGAAGAGAGATAAACAGATGGAAAAGAGTGAACCAAGGAGCGAGAGATAGAGAGAGGGAAGAAAGACTGAAACAAGGAAGCTAGATAAACAGAGAGAGGAAAGAGTAAATGAGAGATAAATGGAGTGAGAGGAAAAGAGTGAAACAAGGAGAGAGATACACAGAGGGAGGAAAGGATGAAGCAAGGAGAGAGAGGAAATGAGTAAAAGAAGAAGTGGTCGACACAGGGAGGAAAGAGTGAAATAAGGAGAGATAGAAAGGAAAGAGAGAGTTAAACAGAGGGAAGAAAGAGAGAGAGAGGGAAGAGAGAGTAAACCGGCGACTAAACCAACTCCAGAGCCAGCAGTGTCCCTGCGCTTCTGCGTTTAGATGTGATGTTGATGATGGGAAAACAGTGGAACGTCTGAAAAGAGAGGCTTGGCTTTAGAACACCTTCATTTACCCCTGAACATATTAAACTAATTTGATTAAAATATGTTTAAGGTCAAAATTTTATCACTACACTCTCATAAAACAGTGTCTCAGTCATCAGGCAGTGAATTCAGAACCGTCTCATGTAATAACTGTGAGGAGCTTTTAGAGGGGGACGTCTGGTTCCTATCACCACCACTGTGAGCGGCTCCGACACGGTCAGTTTATCTAGAACAGTGCGTTTCACACCAAACCGCTCGGGACAAGTCTGTTTACATCTTATTTTGAAAAATTAGTGGAGATCCCCTTTAACTAGGTCACATTAGGGTGGTCATGCATGTGTCAGCACTGATAAAATATCAGTTAAAGCAGATCCAGACAACTGATGAGATTAGCTATAAACTATATGAGCTGTTAGAGATGGGCACTGTGACAATATGATGTAATATGATTTGTCCAGACGTTCACAGGTGGGGCTCAGAGAATTAAAGGGAGGGGGGGGGGGGGGGGGGGGGGGGGGGGGGGGCAAATCTCTGTGCTTGTCAGAACAGTCTGCGATAAAATCAGAAAGCTGCATATTTTTTGATTGAATACTTTAACCGGGAAACGCTGTCCAATCAATCACGGTTTAAAAGCTCTCTTTTGTTGCTGAGACAGTCTGATTTGCTTTGGAAACATATTTGTCTCTCAAGTCATTTAAAAAGCCTTTTCCTCCAGTTCTCTCCGTCTCCCTGTCCTGCGTCTTCTTTCACTCCTCTCTGTTTCTCTGCTGCCTTCATTTTCTTTCCATGCATAAGCTTGTGAGACAAAACAACTACATGCCAGCGGTGTGGTTTGGTTTTTGCGTCATCGGTTGGTGTTAGTTACATTTACGGCATTTGGCTGACGCTCTAATCCAGAGCGATTTACAGTTTGATCATTTTACACAGCTAGGCGAAGGTGGTGTTAGGAGTGCTCTTCCAGGTGTCCAAGGGCTTTTATTGGTATAGTGTAGGGTGCTGATCCAGGCGGGGCACTGAACCCCAGTCTACAGCGTAGAAGATAAAGGTGTTAACCAGTACACTAACCAACCACTGTTAGTCAGTTAGATAACACAAGCCTGCAAAATAAGAAGTTACTAACTGCAACACCCGTTTGGTTTGAATATCAAATACAGTCGTTGGCGTATTAATTTCTTTTCACGGTAGCCTTAAAATGGATGCTGATGGGATGCACGAGTAAAGTGGATTTTCATCTTAGGCGAGAATATCAGCCAACATTTACACCAATGAGCCAAAACATTATGGCCACTTGCCTGATGTGTTGTCAGTCTTTTATTTGCTGCCAAATTGCTCCAACCTGCTGAGGCATGGATTGTACAAGACCTCTGAGAGTGCTCTTTGGTATCTTACAGAGCCCTGCTGGTGACATTCCATATAAAAGAAATAATGCGTGGCCACGCCTTATTAATGTGTGGGAATGAGATCATGCCTTATTAAGCCGCAGCCATGCATTAGGATCTTGTTCCCCTGTCTTAGTAAGTCCTCGCCACGTGTTAGGGTCTCGTTCCCATGCCTTGCTAAGTCCTGGCCTCGCATTGGGATCTCATTCCCCTGCCTTAGTAAGTACTGGCCATGCATTAGGGTCTCCTTCCCATGCCTTATAAACTCCTGGCCATGCATTAGGATCTCATTCCCATGCCTTGCCAAGTCCTGGCCTCACATTGGGATCTCTTTTCCATGCCTTATAAACTCCTGGCCATGCATTAGGATCTCATTCCCATGCCTTGCCAAGTCCTGGCCTCACATTAGGATCTCGTTCCCATGCCTTATAAACTCCTGGTTATGCATTAGGATCTCGTTCTCATGCCTTGCTAAGTCCTGGCCTCACATTGGGATCTCTTTTCCATGCCTTATAAACTCCTGGCCATGCATTAGGATCTCGTTCCCATGCCTTATAAACTCCTGGCTATGCATTAGGATCTCGTTCCCATGCCTTATAAACTCCTGGCTATGCATTAGGATCTCGTTCCCATGCCTTATAAACTCCTGGCTATGCATTAGGATCTCGTTCCCATGCCTTAGTAACTCCTGGCCATGCATTAGGATCTCGTTCCCATGCCTTAGTAAGTACTGGCCATGAATTAGGATCTCGTTCTCATGCCTTGCTAAGTCCTGGCCCCACATTAGGATTTCATTCCCATGCCTTACTAAGCAGCAGCCACGTAGTAGGGTCTCATTCCCATGCCTTACTAAGTCCTGGCCGCGTATTAAGGTCCCAGGTTCTCACGCCTGCCCAGTTTTCCCACATCCAAAATGTCAGCTACAAGAACCTGCTGTTCACTTATATCTCAGTGCCTGACACCTTGCCCCACTGCTATGAGATAATGAGTGATCTGTGATTATTTGGCCATAATATTTTGGCTCATTATTGTATATGTAAAGGATGACATGCCCACTCCAGGTGAGGGGAGAGGACCCCAGGCAAAAGAGTTTAAGTATCTTGGGGTATTTTTGACGAATGATGGAAAAAGGGATGATGAGATCGGCCGCAGGCTGGGACAGGTGGCAGCACTAATGCAGTCACTGTACTGGACTGTAGTGGTGAAGAGGGAGCTGAGCTGTAAGGCAAAGCTCTCTCTTTCCCGGGCGGTCATCCCCACCCTCACCTGTGGTCATGAGCTTTGGGTGAAGACTGAAAGAATGAGATAGCTAACACAAGCGGAAATTAGCTTTCTTCATAGGGAGGTGGGCTGCGCTCTACTTGATAGGCTGAGGAGTTCGGACATCCGGGGAGGAGCTCAGAGTCGACTCCTCCATGTTGGGAGGAGCCAGTTGAGGTGATTCAAGCATCTGATCAGGATGGACCCTGGACGCCTCCCGGTGGGGGTTTACCAGGCACGGCCTACTGGGAGTCGGTCCAGGACCCACTGGAAGGATTACATCTCCACGTAGACCTGGGAGCGGCCCGGGGTCCCTCGGAATGAGCCGGAGGAAGTTGAGGACAGGGTCATCTGGGATTCTCTGCTCTCCCGACTGCTACTGCGACCCGATCTGGGCTAAGCGGTTAAAGATGATTATGATTGTGTATTTTAGTTTTTTATGTCATTTAAGTGCTGTTTATTGTTGTACACTTACTTGTGAGACCAAGAATGCTGCAGCTGTGCCATCCGTTTTTATCTCAGCAATCTGTCTTTGTGGAGATGAGTGAATTGATTCATAGCAGGGTGCTTCTCTTCCCCTCTATATCACCCCTCATTGAGCTAATCAATCATAAATCAGTGGCTCAGGCAGGGCGCGTCATATTCATAAGCACAGTTCATGTAGTAACTTTCAGCTTTTAGAGGCATTAAGTGCTTCAGGTGTCCAGATCCTGTCACCACCACTGAGAAAACTCACTTCACCTTAGTTTTTCTAAAAAGAAGCATTTCACATCAAACTTTTTGCGTCCATGTCATTTACTTCATGTCTTTGAAGACACTTTGAAGAATAAGAAGTTGCCCTTCATCGTAGCATGCTGGTCTAAAATGCGTGTAACGATGCTGAACTCCCTGTGTTGCTTTCCTGAAGGCATGGCTGTGTTTTTCCTCATGCAGGTGCTTGTCAACATCGGGAACCATTTTGATCTGAAGGCCAGCGTGTTCACGGCACCGCGGAGAGGAATCTACAGCTTCAGCTTCCATGTGGTGAAGGTCTATAACAGACAGACTATTCAGGTCAGCCTTCCAGAATCCCATATTCACAACCTGATGATGCACAACACATAAGACATAATGGCTGATTTGCATATATCCCTACAAAGTTTGGGAATATTACATAATAAGACGAATGATTTAAAACCGTAAAAATATAAAAACAGAACTGTTAATCGTTTATGTTAAATACTGCAATGACCAAAACAGATTTGCTGTATTTGGCTTGTGTTTTTTGTTCACATATGGACTGTAGTCCATCTGTTTCTCTGATACTTTATTACCCTGTTCTTCAGCGGTCAGGACCCCCACAGAGCAGGTACTGTTTGGGTGGTGGGTCATTCTCATCACTGCAGTAACACTGATGTGGTGGTGATGTGTTAATGTGTGTTGTGGGTAACTGGACAATTAAACGTTATGCATGAACCTGCAGGTGGACGGACAGACAAACAAATGAATGAACAAACGTAGCAACATGAAACAACGGATGAGCGAACAGTGTTCATTTACGGACAAATGACTGAGCAGCCGACAGGCAGCTACAGACAGGTGGTCTGGCTTTTGGTCATGCTGTGATTGGTCAGGGGAATGCTTACGGAAGCATTGCCCAAGATTAGGACTGCCTGGAATATTATTCAAAGGGTGAACTGTTTGCCTGCAAGTACAAGATTAGCCTGATTAGAAAGAAAACACTGATTTAGGTTCCCTGGGTCTTCAGAACCCTTTAAAGGTGTGGTATTAAAACCTGTTTCTATTGTTCTGTTTTTCATCATTAGGTGAACTTGATGCACAACGAGTACCCCATAATCTCCGCCTTTGCAGGCGATCAGGACGTGACGCGCGAGGCGGCGAGTAACGGCGTGCTGCTGCACCTGGAGCGCGAGGACCGGCTCTATCTGAAGCTGGAGCGAGGGAACCTGATGGGCGGATGGAAATACTCCACGTTCTCCGGATTTCTGGTGTTTCCACTCTAGTTTCCCCACGCCCTGGAGCAGTGGGGAATGACCCCACACCTGGACATCCATGTTCCTGCACGTTTCACCTCCAACCCCAACTCATGAGTAGCTCTGTAATAGTGGGAAATGAAGCAGGGTGTAGTGTTAATACTCAAAATAAATATTAGACAGCGAACTCCATACGGAGATGAGGGGGGAACAATCAGAAGGTTCTGCTTGGAATTTTCACAATCGAGAGGGAGTTAGACGCCTTTGTCCTACTGGTATTTTTACGCGATCTTATTTACATTAGAATAATTTTTTTTCATTCAAAAAGCAAAGCATTTTGTTATGCCTATATTAGTGGACAAAACAAGCTTCATAATAATGTATTTAATAATCAGTTCTGAAAACACAGGATTAAAAAGTAAAAATAAATACTGCACAATTTAAAAGCACATTCCTTTTGTATTTGCTGAGTCTATCATATTGGAAAATAATAAAACATTAAATATTTTGCTTTGCTATGTCAAATTTAGCCAAAAAACACAAATTGTGCACTAAATTTAGCTGAAAATGCCATATTTAAGTGTGTCCTGTGTGGAGGATGTGTTAACTTATTTTCACATAGAAAATCAACAAAACTTGACCAGAGGCGTCCAAACTTAAAGATTCCCACTCCTCCTTGATTGTAGCCTCTCACTCTTGTTCGTGCAGCTCATTAACTTGTTATAGGAGAGGCTCTCAAGGAGAACTGGAGCTTCACAGTTTATTGAACCCAATGATTCATCTCCCACGAGCACTGTCCAGCATAACCTGTCCAGCATAACCTGTCCAGCATAGCTTGTCCAGCATAGCCTGTGCAGATTTTGCTTTAAAAGCCATTTAAAAGCAGTGTTTGAATGAAATCTCAGATTTTATCATAGCAACATACAGTGTGTGGGCAGCTGGGCTTCAGCCTGCACTGCTATAGCACTAAATGGTGCGTGCAATCACATATTTCCACCGGAGGGGTCTCCAAATCCCCAAATTCTACAGTGTTGAAACTATCTAGCCTACATATAAAACATCTTAAATAAATTTCAGGTCATAATCTTCTAAATTTAACACAAATATTGAGAAATGCTGCTGCAAAATCAAGCATTTTGGTCTGTGACTATCACACAAAATGTCCACTTCTGTATTTAAAATAAGTTAAATAAATATTAGCCTCATAATCTTCGAAATTTGCCTCAAATTGGCAGAAATGCTGCAGCAAAATCAAGAATTTTGGTCTGCAACAATCCCAGAAATGTCTGTGACATCCTAGTTTGCCTGAGATTCTATGCTGCACCTGTTTTAAGTTCAAAAATTGGACGTCCTTAACTAAATCCTGCAGAATGACTGGTGCGCACTACAATTGGTGGAAATGTTGGTGTGGTAGTTAGGTGTGATAAATTGGGGTTGGAGCTAAAGCTCTGCAGAACAGTAGATGTCAAAGTGCGGGGTTAGTGACCACTGCTCTAGCAGTTTCCAGTCGAGTCCTGATTGATCCACATACAGTCTATGCTTTTGTTTAGTTTGAGCTTCAGACACAGATCCTGGCGAGCACAGGCTGGAGATGCTAATTACGTGGCTCAGAAATG
The DNA here is from genome assembly GCF_015220715.1 of Pygocentrus nattereri. Classification (NCBI taxonomy): domain Eukaryota; kingdom Metazoa; phylum Chordata; class Actinopteri; order Characiformes; family Serrasalmidae; genus Pygocentrus; species Pygocentrus nattereri. Next base: position 27,833,817 of record NC_051229.1, read on the forward strand.
AAGTGTGGACTGGCTGAGGGTCACTGAGGACTGGACTGAGAACTCCAGACCACAAAGCTTGAGAAGAGGATGTGTAACCAGAGGACTTTACTCCAAAGGGATTCGTGTTCTGCTGTTTGTCGAGATTCTATCCCGTAATATTTGTTTTTTTGGATTCAGAATTTTTTTTTCCCCACCCAAACAACCCAAACTGTGTGTAAAGTGTTGTAAAAGAACCGTGTTGAATGACAAATGCAACGTAGCTGTAGGTTATAGTTTTAAATAATTTTTTGTATACAAGAGCATATTTTGCACGGGTTGTGGTTTGTATAGTGCTTGACGTTTACTCTCTATAATAGTCTACAAACCTACATGTTCCGTAGCACCAATGGTTTCTTTTCATCGCTGTTCTTCCGTCTATAGCAATATCTTGCATCTTTAAACCACTTGAATGTAAATATGAGTATCATGCCATAAACACAAGGAATGTAACCATTATCTTAGTTTCATTTGTCCACACACTGGACATGGCAGGAAAATAATAGACTTGAAGCTTACAGTCACTGGCCATTTTATTAGAAACACCTCGTACCTCCACTCACTGGTCACTTTATATGCTCTACTTACCTAAATCAGGGACCACCCTTCATTTATTAAGTACAAGTTACTCATTTTTCAGCGCCGGAAAAAAAGCAGAAGACATGGAGAAGATTCCACGAAAGCTTCTAACATTAAGTATAATATCAGTTTTCAATATTTAGTTTGTCCTCAGTTTCTTTGATTACAGCTTCCGTTCTTTTTGATGGTCTTGCTTTCAGTTTTTCAAAGAAATCTCCAGATATTCTTCCACACCTCCAAAGTTCAGTCCTTGGAGTTGGTTGCACCTCTGCCTCCCATGATGCAAGTAATCCCAAACACCTTGAGGTCGGGACTCTGGGGTTGCCACTTTGTTTGACCGCTACACTCTGGGCACTGAGATGGACAGAAACATCTGTGGATGTTTTCAGATGTAAAGCAGCTTAATTTTCTCCTCACACTCAAAGATGAAAGCTTTAAGTGCTGTTTATCTGATGGGGGCAGTTTTGGTGTCTACCAGGTCTTGCGTGGTTGTTAGGAATCTCATTCCAGTTTGGGAAAACTCCTGTTTTCCTTTGACTTTCCCCTTCCTTGTGCAAGGAATTTTACATCTAATTTCCTTAGAGATATCTCATGAAACATGTACAAAATCAGATGTTTGAAACTAAGAACATTGTGAAGTGTCTAAAAACATCGTAAACAGGTGATGCAATCATGATTAAAGGATCAACTAGGAAAGATATAGAACTCTTTGAGCACGGATGGGTCGAAGCTCATTGCTTGGCCAAAAATGCATCAGTGAAAAATCCAACAGTTGAAAAAATACTGTTCCTTGATGAACGATAGCAAGGGTTTTAGGTGTTTTACCCTCTATGGTGCATAATAATATTCAGAATTCAGAAATCTGGAGAAACCTCTGCGCATAAAGGGCAAGGCCACAAACCACAGTGGAATGAGCCCTCAGACAGCACTGCATGGAAAACCAGCATACCTCTGGCAGTTTTGAGTGAAAATGAAGGGTGGTCTCTGACTTTTGGGCAGTATTGTAGGACCACTATACTGGTGTAGAATCATCATTATCATCTGTCCTCTATCCTCTTTATCATGACTCACTTTCTGACCACAGGACCACTGGTGTCCAGAGCTGCAGTCTCTACCTGTACAATAGGAAGTGCAGCTACAAGAGAGGGGTTTCTAATAAAGTGGCCGGGGAGTGTAAACACAAAACAGAAAAATTCACTTCAGTCTTTTACCTTCATTTGGGAAATAAACTTTCATCGACCAACTCTCTTCCAGTGTGGAGTCCTTTTAAAAATAATATAAGGTGAAGAAATTTAGGGTTTAGGGTTCTTGAGTTCTTGAGTTATAATGGGTTGCATATCGATCCCCCGGAGGTTAAGTCCAGACTAAACTTGGGTCGGCACGGTGGTGTGGTGGGTAGCGCTGTTGCCTCACAGCGAGGACGGCCTGGTTTGAGTCCCTGGCCGGGGGACCGGGGTCCTCTCTGTGTGGTGTCTGCATGTTCTCCCCGTGTCTGCGTGGGTTTCCTCCGGGTTCTCCGGTTTCCTCCCACAGTCCAAAGCCTAAAGCTGTTTGTTATGTCATTTATCAGAGCAGCATTGCATCCCTCAGTTTCATCGATTTGACACAGTTTGTGATTTTGCATCCTTGTGTTTTTGTCCGTTGGTGTTCCGTCAGTACATTACCGATCATTCATTTTGCAAATACACCATACAACAATTGGGAACCACTCACCTCATATCCACAAAGAAATCCACTGACGTAGAGGCCAATAAATACAGACATGAGGAAAAACAGCAAAAATCCACCACAAATGAGTTTAGTTTTTCAAACGTTCCTCTCACCTTTGAGGTACATCATCAGACGGAGGTTCTGTCGTCTTTAAACCTGAATATCTCACTCTAGAGGCTCCTGCTGCATCACTTTAGGTTAGTACACTCTTAAAAATGATGGCTGGTTCTATGTAGAACCATAAACACTCAAAGAACCCTTCAATGATAAAATGGTCCTTTGCATCATGAAAGCGTTTTTCAGACTGATGGAGAATGCGCTGTAGATGGTTTTATAGAGAATGTTTTTGAAAAGGGTTCTAAACAGCACCAAAATGGGGCTTTTGATGTTACAATGTTAGGCTTTTTAAAATAGAAGAACCCTTTTTGGTGCTGTATAGAATCCCTTTCAAAAAGGTTCTATAAAGAAGCATCTACAACACATTCTCAGTCAATCTAAAGAGCTCTTTTATGACACAAAGAATTAGGGGTGCGGGAAAAAATTGATTCTTAGATGCATCGCGATGTGGACGTGAACGATTCTGAATCGATTCGCAAATGTCAAAAATCGATTTCTAAATATTTAATTTATAACGTAACGTTGAAGAAACGCAAAAGGCGGAACCTGGAAGTGGGGAAGTGCAGTGCCCGGACAGTCTGTGAGGTGTACATAACAACACAAATGGATGAGTGAAAAATCCGACCGGCACGCTGTGCATTAAAAGCCGGGTGAGGTCAGGAGTCACAACACACATGTTAAGAAGAACCATTTAGTCCTTTCAACAAAAATCAAACGAGGCACCATTTAAGGTGGGATGGGAAAATTAGAAAGACAAGTGACTTCCTCTTCGCAACCTTTTAGTGTTTGACAGTCTCTTGTTGCAGATTTAACTTGCCAGGAAAGAACTGCATCACTGTTAGGTCACCTGCAGTCTCAGTCATTTCGAAACAGGGCTTTCGCGTTATGTTGCACACGTCTTGTTTCGAAGGTATTTTACTGACACAGCGATCCCCCCACTCTCTACAACGTGACCAAAACCTAAGCTATAAAATCACTAAAGAAAACAGGCAGGACGGCTGTAACGTGCTGTGTGGACGTCCACCGCCACTGGGTCTTATTTCACTATAACAGCACGTTTTATCACAGATGAGTGGCAGCAGCTTCTCAGATGCTCTACTACTACTGTAAAGTCTTCCCTGAAAAACTGGAGGCTGTCACCTCAGCAAAGCTTGACAAACTCCCTATTAATACCCTTGATTTCGGATGAAAGATAGTATGAGCAGATCTACAGCCTTGGAGGACATGTAGTGTATTTAGACATCACTTCAGAGCATCTGCCGAGCAGTAAAGAATCTTTATAATCAAGTCTTAATTCCAATACAGCCTCTAATGTTTTCATATTTTATGCTAACGGCTGTGATTGTGGAGTTATTTTTATTTCTACAGACTCAATGTTCAGACTAGTGAACTGAGTCTCCACTCACTGCAGTAGTGTTGTGTGAAAAAGAGCCTGAAACAGAGAGAAGAGATAAAAAGTTTTCATCTCCTACTGAGATGAAGATGGACACAGAACAGAAAGAATTGGACACCATGTGGGTCTCCCTAAAGCAGGACTGCCAAGCACTGCTGTTGGAGATCTACCAGACTGCAGGGTCTTTTTTTCATCCCCTGCAGAGTTTTATTTCAAACTCTGCTCCTCAGGATATACCGCCCTGCAGAATCCAGCGCCAGTGCCACTCAGTGTTGGAAACCCAGAGTCGTACGTAGTTCTACACCTGGCAAAGGACATCGAATAGCTGGATCCAGGAGTATGACTGCGTTTTAGGGCCACTGTTAATAAAAATAAAAATACATAGCTATGTAGATGACCCTGCCTGAGATTCTCCTTCAACAAAACAGACAGACAGTTTCCTCCGAATCCATCTGGCTCTATGTTCTTGACTGATATTGACTTCATTCAATTCAATTCAAGTTTATTTGTTTAGTGCTTTTTACAATGATGTTGCCACAAAGCAGCTTTACAGAAGTTTGAAACATACAGTTACAACATATAATCCCCCAGTGAGCAAGCCAGAGGAGACGGTAGCAAGGAAAAACTCCCTCAGACTGGAGGAAGATACCTTGGGAGGAACCAAGACTCAGAAGGGGAGACCCGTCCTCCTCTGGTCAACCAGTGTTTACAGTTTAATAAGCTAAATACCAAATAGAAGCTGAGAGGATCTCTGTTTGAAGACTGGATGGTAAAGCTTTAGAAACTGCACTGTTAGAGGTGGTCTCTGACTGAGGCGGTCTCTGACTGAGGCGGTCTCTGACTGAAGCAGTCTCTGACTGAAGCGAACTCTGACTGAGGCCGTCTCTCTGACTGAGGCAGTCTTTGACTGAGGTTGCCCCTGATTGAGGCAGTCTCTGACTGAGGCCATCTCTGACTGAAGTGGTCTCTGACTGAGGCGGCCCCTGACTGAGGTTGCCCCTGATTGAGGTGGACTCTGACTGAGGTGGTCTCTGACTGAGTCTTTATGAAAAGTGGGAGTGAGCTGAAACAGTCCCATCTTCTCAATGCTGGTACATCTGGATGGCACAGTGATGTAACTGATGGTATTGCAGGTGGCACAAATGAGCAGGAGAGCGGGTTGGTGATGGTGAGGAGGAGACCCTGATGGTCAGTCTTCCAACAGTGTTCAGCAGGACAGGAGGGCAGTCGTTATCTCAGGAAGAGTAAAGAGACAAAATTAGTTCTCTCTGATCTACAGTGTCAAAAGCTGCACTTAGATGGAGCCGTACCAGCAGAGATACGTGGCCTTGATCAGAGGCAAGATCATCATCTGTTATCTTAACTAGAGCCGTCTCTGTGCTGCGGTGGGGCCTAAAACCAGATTGGAATTTTTCATATATGTTGTTCTTGTGTAGGTCGGAACAGAGTTGCTGGGCTAAAATCTTAGAAATCAATGATGAGTTGGAAACGGGTCTGTAGCTCGACAACTCGCTGGGGTCAAGATTCGGCTTCTTTATCAGGTTTAATCACTGCTAGTCTGAATGATTTGGGTACATGACCTAGGCTAAGAGAAGAATGAATCATCGTTAAAATGGGTTTAATTATAGCTGGTAGTACTTGTTTAAATAAGTTTGTTGGAGTCGTGTCGTGTGCATGTTGCAGAATTTGAGGAAGATGTTATTTTTCCTAGTTCTGACTGCTGAAGCGGGAAAAATGTTTCCAGTCTCTCCTCTATAACCACAGCTTGTGTTGTCCTCAGCCGAACCAGACGATGGGTAGGTTACTGCTATTGGTTGAACTTTTTGTCTAATATTCAATTTTGTTATTAAAGTCCATGAAGTCATTGCTGCTATAGTTGGCGGGTGTTTGAGGTTCAGATCCTGCCTGGTTTTTGGAAAGATTTGCGATTGCACTAAAAAAGACTCAAGGATTGTTTTTGTTGATTTGGATAAGTAAGGACATGTACGCTGAGCGTGCTTTGAGAAGTGAGGACAGGTACGCTGAGCATGTTTTGAGAAGTGAGGACAGGTGTGCTGAGCAGAGTGAAGTACTTCCAGCTTGGTTAGCCGCCATCTCCGCTCTAATTTCCATACTTTCTTAAGGTGCGTATTTCATTGTTGTACCATGGAGCTTTTTCTGTTGCATCATTTTGATTTTTATAGGTGGGATGTTATCTCAGGGTGATCGGAACGTATTTTCTAGGCAGTCTGTTAATCTGTCGAGCTCTGTTGGGTCTGATGAAGGAAAAGCTACGGTTGATAAGTCTGGAATGATCTCAGTAAAGTGTGGAGCTGTATCCGGCGTTATTGAACGCTTCATGCAGTAACGGGGTGATGTATACACATTTTCACTAAGACCTAGTTCATATGAGATTAGTTAATGATCTGAAACTACTGAAGTTTGTGGGAGAACAGTTAGATTATGTACGTCAACACCCAGAGTCAACACAAAATCTAGAGTGTGATTACAGTGATGTGTTGTTTTGAGTAAGGCCTACAGAGTCTAAGACAGATGAGAGTGCCCTTTTAATGGATCTGCTGTGCTCTCAAACTGAATATTAAAATCTCCTGCATTTATTATTGTCTCGGTGCTCACTGCCACGTCAGCAACAAAGTCACTGAATTCTTTTAAGAATTCTGAATAAGGTCCAGGTGGCCTATAAATACTGATTAGGTTACGTACGCCATTATTTGTGGTAGGATTGGTGATGTTTATGAAAAGAATTTCAAAAGAATTGAAAGTGAGACTGTGTTTCTGATCTATGTCTAATTAATTTTTATAAATGACACATGTACCACCTCCTTTGCCAGCTAGTCTAGGGCTGTGTACATAATTAGAACCTACAGGCATGGCTTCATTTAATGCGCAGTATTCATCAGGTTTAATCCACGTTTCTGTGACTCTCTCATAGTGTGTAAAGAAAATCCTTGCTAGAAAAAAACAGCATAGCCCAGCACAGCAAAGCCAACAAATGTTATGGATAATGGTATAATGGTATGCATGGTATATCAACCAGCATGACCATGTTGGGTGACCAACTAAACCATGACTATTATGAGCAGGAATTCATTGTGTTTTGTCGATTTAAGTGCAGACCAGCCGACTGGTTAGTTTGGTCTGGTCACTTTGGGCTGTGATGAAAGAGCTACGCTATTATCATTTCTCCCACAGAAAACATGATCAAAAAAAAAAAAAAAAAAAAGATTGAGCTGTTTTTAACTTCCAAGTCCCTGTGAGAACTGTAGAGATTAAACCTGGAAATTGCGAATGTTTTCACAGATTAAATAAAGGTACATTAGCATTTTCATTCATTTTGTGTGACTAAATTCAATAATACGACTGAAAACTCAGTCCTGTATTAATGGAGATGATCTGAACAGGTGAATAGAGTTCAATGAGCTCAACTCAGGTCAATTAGAGGACTTTGGTAGCCGTGTCATGGTATTTTAGACTGGCACTGGACCGCAAGCTAAGAATAAAGCATCTTAAGTTTATTGCATTGCTACTGTACAAATGTAAAATTCAGGAGACTTCACTGCATTCAGTAATATCACAGTGTGCCGTCTGTATACTGTAATTAAATGCTTGGTAATGTTGATTTTGCTTATTGTCAAATTAATCTAATTTCACTTTTCTTCTCCTGTCAGAATTCTTTTTTTTTTTTGGTAAAACTTTCTATGAATATCATGTTTGTAAGCATCTATAAACACATTTATAACATGTTATAATGCATTCATAAGGCATCAAAATATGGTTATAAATATTTATAAAAATGAATTACACAGAATTACACTGAATAGCCATGTCTATTATACATTATGAATTGTAAATATAATGCATTGTAAGGAGAGTTAATAAAATGTCATACTGCAAGTGGTGCACATTAACGGTGGTGCACATTAACAGTGGTGCACATTAACAGTGGTGCACATTAAAAGTGGTGAACATTAATGGTGGTGAACATTAACAGGGGTGAACATTAACAGTGGTGAACATTGACTTTCCCACATTGGGTGAAACTCTGATGTTGCTCTAGTTTAAACTCTGACATTTGAAGCCTGTAATGAGCTTTATTGTGTTTTAGTGTTTCAGTAAATTCTTCACTCTAAACCCTGGAGGAGGCTTTAGTCCAGTACACTTCACTTTACTTAGAGTGGGCTAATACAGCTTATGAGCTCTTATAATGTCTTATGAACAACACATAATGCATTATGCTAACAATTCATAATGCATAATAAGCATGGCTATTGTAACGATGGGGAGCGATGTTGAGGTGGACTCACGTGAGGAAACAAGAGAGATTTATTATGGGCAAATCCAAAATCAGGGTCAAGACAGTCCAGGTCCAAATGGCCAATACGGAGAGCAGGAGGGACAGACATGATAAAATGAACACAGAACTCCAAACAGACCAGAAATAAACAAAACTCTTCAACAATACATCCACTTTGAACAGTACATCCAACAAACCACACAAACAAATGAAGACCAGCAAACACAGGGTTTAAATGCAAACCACGACAACGAGGGACAGGTGGGAAACAGGTGGAGACAATCAGGGGTGGAGCCACGAAACAGAGGGCAGGACTGAAAACCAAAACAGAAGCACATGGACAGGACTGGGAGGGGCCAATCGTGACAGCTATAATGTGTAACGCATCTTTATAAATATTCATAGCTATGATTATGATGCCCTATGAATGCATTATAACATGTTATGAATGTGTTTATAGATGCTTACAAATGTGACATTAATAGAAAGTGTTCTTTTTTTGCCTCTATGTGACGAAAGTGTGAATGGATTTTTTATTTGTTAAAAAAAAGAAGAAAACATGATCAGCTGAACGCTGAGGGATCACCAATCACAGATGGCACAGACACATCTGGAAAGCTAAACCCCAGTGCTGCATTGTTAAGTGGTGCTATTACTGTGTATGACAGCATAATGGGGTTTATATACGTGCAACATTGTCCTTAGCTGAAACTGTGGGCCTTTGAGGCTCTGAACATGAAGAGCTTGATGTTTTTACTGAGGCATGGATGAGAATCTGCATGAAAGTGGGGAAGATTATCACCATGGGCACAATTAAAAAGTGCCAGGACAGCACTGTTTGGAGGAGAGGTGCGGTTTGGAACAGCCTCGGGAACGATGTGGGTGTCTAGTGTCAAATCTGCACAGCGTTAATAAAAATAAAAAAAAAGCTAATTCCAAAAAACAGCACAGAGAAAGATAAAAATATATGTTTTCCTTCAGATGAGGTTATGTTGCTTAAGGTAATAGTTCCATAGTGTCACGATTGGCCTCTCCCAGTCCTCCATGTGCTTTCTTTATTTCAATTCTTCCCTGTCCTGCCCCCTTGTTTCTTGACTCCTCCCTTGATTGTTCTCACCTGTGTCTTGTTAACCCTCATTGTTTCCCTGCATTTAAGCCCTGTGTTTTCCCCTGTGAGCTTGCTGGTCTTTGTATTGTTTGGTCTTTGTGTGGTATTGTTTTGTGTTTGTTCTTCTGGTCTCCATTATATTTCATAGTCCCTGTTATTGTGTTTAGTCTGCATCTCTTTTTGTAATGTCTGTCCCCCGTTCCGTCCGTGTTGGCTATCTGACCCTGGACTGTCTTGACCACTAGCGGGACAAATCAGAGCCGGGCCGGGGGCGGGGCAAATGACCGGGCCCTTTATATCCTTTATTATTTAATAAAGCTCATCATAACATCATTTTACAACATACACATGCTTGCAAAGGCGAGGCTTACAAGCATCTTGTCCTTGATGGACTTCAAAATGCTTGTCCATGAAATATAACACACCAAGAGAACAACAGAAACATTAGGCTACATGGTAACTAATGATAAAACAACACAAAATCAAAGCAGTTCAGCACCACGGATAGCGATCGGCTCAGTTTGACACCCACTTTAACTATTTCAAATCAGTAGCTTTTAAGTTTGGTAAAACTGGAAGAGTCAAAAATAAAAGGAGGGCGGTGCAAACCTCACTCAAAGCCTCATCATCGCTCCATGACGTTACACATAGTTGATTGTATTCAGTGTTTGCTTCTTTAGGTTTGAGCTATGAGGATGATGGAAGCTTATAGTCTACAAGTTAGCACTGTGCTAACTCCATACCACACAGTTGCCTCAAACAGCTTCAAGCCGTTCAGTAAGCTGATGTAAACCTACGTGGTTTCTGACACTGTATGATACAGTTGGACAGTAGTAGGACGTACAATGTTCAAGTCTGTTTGGGCATGTTTACTAACACTAAAATCGCATTTATACCATAATTGACTGATTTGAATTTGGAGTTTTTTTTAAATTGAAGTTTAATTGAATTTGGATTATTTGATAGCTAAATTAGGTGAAGTGCAAAACTAAAGAACATTAAACATGTCTTGGCTGACTCCATTTAATGTAAGGAGGAAATTTTTTTTGGCTATTGTTCTGGAGTTCATTTGGAAAAGTCTCTGCTTCATTCCTCTGTTATTGTGCATTCTTGTGTACATCCAAAGACATTTCTTCAGTCTTCTTGCTCAGTGGCTGTGGGGTCTGCTTGTGTGTCCTGGTCCTGCTTCTGGAGGTAAACATGGCCCAGAGCCCAGAAGCTGTCAAAATCCCTCTCATGACCTTTCTTTTTTCTACAGATGATGAAGAGTGAGACCGTGACTCAAGCAGGACACGTAACTGCTCGGTCACCAAACACAAGTTTTGCCTTAAGCAGATCAGAATTCTTCAGTTTTTCCACTCATCTGAGGCCTTTTCTTCTGTTCCATCCTTCCCTTTTAATCTTCGTCTTTGGAACAAGCGGCAAATCCGTTTATATTTGCGCAGAATGTCGTGTGGAGGTTAAAACTAACTATAAGGAAATCAGCAAATCAGTGTGGACCAGTTAACATGTTAGCTCATAGAGCTATGCTGGTGTCTGTCAGAAAGACTTAAAGCCATGTTAACCCTTTCTTTCTTCCGCTCTGATAGAGTACCAACCCAGCAATTGAAAATGAACATTAGTCCCCATTACAGCAAGAACATTCCAGCCCACTAACATCTAGCATTAACCTAAATGGTCATTCTAGACTATTAACTATATAAACAGGTTACATGGATTCCCAAGAACTGTGCGATGGAAAATATATATTTGTATTAACATACATCTACAGCATTTGGCAGATGTTCTAATCCAAAGCGATTTACAGTTTAATCTACACAGAGAGGTGAAAGTGGTGTTAGGAGTCTTGTCCCAAAAACATTCTTGAAGTCTCGAGGTCTGGTCTAGTGAAAGGTTGGACCCCATTTTGCCTTCAGAACTGCTTTAATTCTTCGTGGCAGACTTTCAACAAGGTGTTGGAAACGTTCATCAGAGATTCTGGTTGGTTATTTGAGTTCCTGTTGTCTTTCTATCATCTGGAACCAGTCTGCCCATTCTCCTCTGACCTCTCACATCAACAAGGCATTTTCGTGCACACAACTGACCGCTCACTGGATATTTCCTCTTTCTCGGACCGTTCTCTGTAAACCCTAGAGATGGTTGAGTGTGAAAATCCCAGCAGATCAGCAGTTTCTGAAATGCTCAGACCAGCCCGTCTGTCACCAACAACCACGCCACGTTCAAAGCCCCTTAAATCCCCTTTCTCCATTCTGATGCTCGGTCTGCACTTCAGCAAGTTGTCTTGACCACCTCTACATGCCTAAATGCACTGAGCTGCGGCCGTGTGATTGGCTGATGAGCTATTTGTGTTAACAAGCAATTGAACCTTATAAAGTGGCCGGTGAGTGTAAAATTCTCCCTTTAAATGTTTTCAGAGGGTATGATGTATTAAAGTGTGTTTGTACTTGTCAGCGTTCACGATGCCGTCAGTTAAACCAAACCACTCCAAACTCCAGATGTTGTTATACATCACCAAACTTACTGGGGCTCATACCCCACCATGCTTGATTGATGGTTGTAGAGGTTCTAGAGTCATCAGTCTTTCAGTGTTTCAGCAGCGTACATACTGCTGTGATGGCAGCACTCATCAGCACAGCAATCTTTCAGAAACCACCTTTGGGCCCAAAAGAGTTTCAATATGTGCTTTTAACTGTATTTACCATTTGCACGAAAATCAATGACAGAACATTTTTTATTATCCTCTTTGATGATGTAAATCTGAGGGCAGGCACAAACTCACTTTGCAGCATTTTCATATTTCACTAATTCTTTGGGCAAAACACAGAAAGCCTGCTCCTCTGTAGTGTGAAGACCAGCAGGGGTCAAACTGTGAGCAAATGTGGGCCCTTATTAGTTCATTTTCAGTGCTTGAGCAATTTTCTGAGGCTTTTTTAGAATTAGCTTCATCATCATGGTCAAATGGAAGATTTTGATGTATAGTTTGCTGCTAATCAATTCTTCTGTTGGATTATCATATTAGAATGATTTTACATGGGCACACGTGTCTCCAGTAGAACTGGTCTTATATTATTACCGTGTACGCGATGAATGAACGGCGAATGGTTCTGACTGCGCTGGTACAAACGCTCTCACTGTCCTGTTTATGACCTTAATGAGTTTGATCAGGTGGCAGCGATTACTCAAAGCCGAGGGAAGAGCAGCCGTTAGCCCCTTAGCATCTACACCGCAAGACGAGGGGACGTGAAGTGTAGAAGTGGAGGGAGATCCTGCTGTGCTAATGAATGTTCCTGTGCTCTGAGACCTGCTTCTGCAGACAGAGCTACAGACTCCAGCCTAGTGTAAATCACCTTGTCTATAGGGATCTTGCACTGAGTCAGGGACCCAGCTTGAGCTAATTGGCAAAAAAAAAAGTAATGTGCACAGTAATTTGGAAACTGCACACGTAAATCATCACACACGTCAAATCACGTTGAGTTGTGATTCTCAACATATCAGAAGAAAACCTCGAATCTTCGAAATGATAACTTTACAGGAGAAGGAACAAATGTACTCTGGAAAACGCACGATCGATGTAAAGAGCAAATGGCAAAAATGGAGATACGAGGTTTTGTTCCGACAGCAGTGATATGCTGGTTTTGCTGGTGACCAGCATGCAAAACACAACACATCACTGCCGTTGGAACAAAACCTTGTATCTCCAAAATGAAAGCTTTGCAGGAGAAGTAAAAAAACCTACTTTACTTCTAATGTTAGTCAGTGGAACCAGAGTTTTTTCCATGTAATTGTGTGCCATTTGTTGGGGGGGCAACTTACAGACAACGTGTGAAGGAAGATGGGCATTTTCAGATTGTGACAAAAACTGAAAATCGACTAGCATAATACTGGTCTGTACCGGTGCTTCTGGCAGGACAGTAATGGAAGAAGCATCTTCTGTGAGCGCGAAGTGTTTGGCTCAGTGTGAAATTATGGGCTAGATTCTGCTATAATCTGTAATTTGTTCTATTTTTAGGATTTCATTGAAATGAATCTCAGGTGGAATCTCTCTCACTTTCCATGCTCGCATCTCTCTTGCTGTGCTGGTGGCATGATTGTGTGTGTGTGTGTGTGTGTGTGTGTGTGTGTGTGTGTGTGTGTGTGTGTGTGCGTGTGCGTCAGTACCTGCATGCCCTCAGCCCTGTGTGTGTGTGTTCAGATGGTTGATAGCAGTGTCTCCTTTCCTCTCTCATTCTGAGCCCTTTGATGTCCGTCCCCCTGCGCTGGAGCCACGCTGGGCCAGCAGAACTAGCCCAATCTGTGACCCAAACACACAACGCACGCGGCTCCAAATTCGGCCCAGGTCCTGGAGACCCATGAAGAGTTGCCCTTTACGAGAGAAAAGGACAGCATGCTGTCCAGAAAAAAACCCACAGCAAGCTCCCAGCCAGGGCATTTAGCTCCCAGAGGAAGTGGGCTAATCCTGCTGCTTCCTGTTAGTTTGCAAACACTTTGGTGCAGGGGTTTAACAACAGAGCCCTAAGAAAAGCGATGGTGCTGAGCTTTTATATCATCTTTCCTTAAGGGATTACTACAAAACAATCAGCAGGCTCTGAATTTCCACAGTCAAAAGCTGCTTAATCAACAGCTACGGCTACATTAGCTGCATCACGAAGGTCCAGAGGTGAGACTGCTGACAGCTAAGACAGAGATGTAGGTACAGCGGCGCCGGGAATTGCGCACTAGGATTATAATTAGGTCATAATTAGCTGCTTGGTTCATCTGTGCCTCTCACACACCTGGATCGCCAACATCAATCTCCGTTACACACGGAAGACAGGTTAATGCACCAGAGGAGCCCCGGTGTTGCAGCGCTAACGCCTCGCTAAACTGCTAGACTCCCATTTCTCACGCTGACATTTATCTGCACAGATTATGAATCGGTCCTGCAGCTCAGGATGGGATTCGCAACTGTGTTTGAATCTATGAAGTTAGCTTAATATGCTCTATGATGTGAGGGGCAATTGTACAATGCTATGAATAAGGCGAGGTCTCCGCATCCTTCATCAACAGGCCTGTATCCGTTCACTAATCTGTAGACGATCGAGAGTCCAGACTAACTTCCCAATCCATAGAGCACTGGAAATTTGTATCCGGGTCCAAGTTTAACCCTTTAAAGCTCAGCCTCATCGTTCATTTCTTGATCTGCAGCCTTATTATTCAGAAACTGGATGCAAATGCAGACATTTTTACAGGCATTTTTGGATGCATGTTCACATTTTTAGCAAGAAGCATGGGAAAAAAATATTAGTCCACATACAAAGGAAATATGTTTCCATATGCTTTTAAAATATATGTCAAGTTTGTAATACAGCTGTATGCAAATGTTTGGGAGCTCCTGGTCAAATGACCTGTTTTGTTCCACACATTCCGATACAGAACACAGTTCTGCACATTATGATGCACTATATATATATATATATGTGTGTGTGTGTCACTGGTGTTACTGATGGTGGGCATTGGTGTTACACATAATAAAGTTAATGAAAGACGCATTTTACAAAAAACGGCTGCTACAGAGCATCAAACCACATGGCCATCGTGGAACGTCCACTAAAATATGTCATTTAATCCATTTTTATCCTATTTTTTTCACACTGACCTCAGAATAAAGTCGGTCACACCAGTGATGTCAGCTAAAAGCTTCATATGAGATTATGAGTTGAATGAGAAGATCTCTGGGAACTGAGAGACACAGTGGACTCACCATGAGCTTTTCTTCATAGATCCTCAGAAAGCAGGTCGAAGGAAACTGTACAGTATAAAGGTTAACTAATGCAACAGTCATTTATGTAATGTTTCTATAAATACATCATGCCAATCTGTCATTACTGACCAAAGACACAGATCAAATTACCTAAAATCTTTTTTTGTTTGTTTGTTTGTTTTGTACAAATCCAAATAAACCTAAGCACATGGATAAAAGTGCAGGAAAGCTAAAGTAAGTGTCTCTGAATTCATAGAAAAAGTAAAGTAAATATCATCTGTTCACATTTGCTATTAATTCATACATTATTCAGTAACGTGTTCTGAATTAAACCTTGGAAATAATTTCATATCCGTGGTAAAATGTAAACATATTAGCGGTGGTAAGAAAGTTTCCCCTTCATGAAAATGTTTTTACCATATCATGTCCCACCACAACTGCTTTCAAACATAACGACTCAAGACCAAATCAATCCAGATGATTGATTGATTAAAAATGTTAGAATGATGTGCTTGTAGTTTCAGAAATACCTTATGAAGTTATGAGAATGAACAGTGAAGCTGCTTTAGGTCTTACGAGGCTCAGGTGTTCAAAGAACTGGCCTTTTATAGATCAATTTACTCAAAGATCCAGCAAACATAATTCACTGACTCAGTACAAAACGGCGTATATTTGATCTTGCGGTAAGATCTGGTAATCAGTAGTAGTTACAATTATGACAAGGAAGGTTTCATTTCCTTTTTGTTCCAATCTGTGAACGTGAGCAGCCCTTTTGCGTCTTATTAGCATCACTATGGTCTCCCTGCACTCCTCTCCAGCAGATAAATGACCAAAACCTCTATCTTCCCTCCTTTGTCTCAGTATGTAATTACAGTTTATGGCTCATTTAATGGGGCATTTAAATTCAGCTCTGCCATTTGCATCCTGGCTCGTTGACAGACAATTGTTTTTGATCAGAAAAAAGGAAAAACTTGGCAGGACCATATCGGCTTTCCTCCTTTACTTTTACTCCGTCTAGAGCAGTTTTATAGAGCCCATCTGTTGTGATATTCTGAGCACTTAATTGAATGTACGCGGTGTGTCGTCATAAAATTTATGTGCATTTCGTGCCAAAAGTCTTTGCTCCAGATTTTACAGGTTGGCACTTTTAAAACACACTTTTAAGAGTAAAGTGATATATTACTTTGTGGGACGAAGTGAGAGTAACAGACTGGAGCGGCACTAGATCAGTTGCAGTGATGCTCTGAAGTGTCTAAATTAGTACCAATTAAAATGGGGATATTTGCTAACAATCCCACTACAATGAAAAGCTTTTTATTACAATAACAATAACTAATTAATGCATTTATTGTGTTATGTTGTTTAATCACACACACTGTAATTATCACAATGATGATGTATATCAGGATCATTTAATGCATTTATGCTCAACGCTCATTTTGTATTGCAATATTGCATTTGTATATTGTATATTTTCTCATAATGCACAATTTTAAATGTTGTATTTTACACTCGTGATGGGTGAGTATATCAAGCTTGATGTATTAATGCTCAACAGTAGATTGACATCACACTATGCAGTAAACACTAATTACTATAAACTAAAGGGTACAATATATGCTACTTATACAGGCCATACAGTATACACAGTATGGATTATACAGTATACACTATACACTCCTCAGTACAGACTGTACAGTGTCCACTACTCAGTATAGACTATACAGTATGCACTATAAGCTAATCGGTACAGACTGTACACTATACACTATAACCTACACACTATACACCACTCAATATATACAATACAAAGAATTCACTGCACAGTATATACAACACACAGTAAATACTACATACTATGTACTATAGCATATACACTAGACAGTATATAATATACTGTATACACTACAGAGTATAAGACTAAAGTGTACTTTATGCTACTCAGTATGCACTTTACAGTATAGACTGCTCAGGATCTAGTATGCAATATACACAACTAGGTATAGACTATGCAGTGTACACTATACCATACTCAGTATGGACTATGCAGTGTCCACTATACAGTACTCAATATAGACTATATACTACACACTATATGTCACTCAGTATAGACTTTACAGTATATATGCTGCTCAGTATAAACTACATAGTATACACTACAGATTACTCAGTATAGACTATAGACTATACGCAGCTCAGTATACACTATGCACTACTCAGTATAGACTACACAATATACACTATACACTTCTCAGTACTGACTGTATACACTATACTGAATATAAACTTTACAATATACACTATTTGTTACTCAGTATATATATATATAAATATATATATATATATATATACAGTATATATATAATATACTGTATATACTCCACAGTATAAACTGTACACTAAACTGAATATACGTTAGAAAGTATGAATTATACTATATATACACTATACACTGTATAGACTATACAGTATGTACTATACAGTATTATGTAATTTACCCTGTTAAATCGAATTCAGTAAGTTTTCTGGGTGTCTACAGAGACTGTATAGAGTCTTTATCAGTTTTTATATCAATTACACTGGTGAGCGGAGTGTATTATGACTCTGTGTGGGTTCTTTCCATCACTCCCTGTTCTCAGTGGTGGCCCCCCTCAGTGGAAGCTCATCTGCTAAGCTGTAGACCTTGATGCCAACAGCTCTGAGAATCTCTCTCTAAAGGATGTCAGAGGCTGGGCGTAAATAATAAATAAGCGCATCTGCTGGTTCCTGTTTTGTAGCCTTTGCCTTTCTTCTCATTAAGTCAATGAGCCTGAGTACGGAGCCTTCTTCTGCTCACTTCTGCTCATTGTCAAGCAGCGCCATACACTAAGAGCGCGCTGGAACGTTGCAGGAAAACACGCGGCATGCCGGTGAAACCAAGACTAATCAATAATGAATTGCAGCCTGTTACAGGGGACCAGCCCAAAGGTTCCAGAAACACAACGCGGAGTGGTGTTTAAGGCGCACGTGTTTGGCTCTAGCTGGGCTGAGTTAGGTGCTTTAGCGCTCCTCTGGAAGAGCCTCCGCAGGGGATGCGTAAAATTAATGAGACCACACATTTATTCCTGCCTGTGAGTGTGAATCTCAAACACCTTCAGAAATGGAAGCTACTAATGAATGTCTTTTCTCCTGAAGCTGGACTTCAAACTTGGCATTTCATCAGAATCGATCTATACCTACATGTATAAGACATACAGAGCACTTTAATCATATAACTATAAGCATTTTATTTTACACACTGTACTCTTGGTGAAAAGGGTTCTTAACAACAGCGGAACCCTTTTTAGTACTATATAGAACCATCCTTTAACCTCTTCAACTCCTCGAGACCACCGGTGGTTCCAAACCACACTTGGTCATGTTCTTCATAACGTTCATATTCCATAAGCTCCATTCAGAAGCTGGGCGTCGTATGAGGCTGTAGCTCTTCTCTCCAGTCTAATAGACGGTGACGTCATTTTAAACCCTTATAATAAAAGAAGCTGAACTTAGTTTGTTTTTCTACTGAAAGTCAACCCGTTTTTCCCCAAATCTGGGCTCTAAACTATAAACAGACGGCGTCTCTTCAGTGATCTGCTCTGGAAACATCACTTTTAGATAATAACACAAAGAGCGTCGGAGATTTTTGGCTTTCAGCAGTAAACTGTGACCGTATGGTGACATGTGGAGATCATAAAACACACGTTCTGCTCATTTGAGGAGCTTTTACAAAAAAATAAAAATAAATAAAATAAAAATTTACATTTATTTCATACAGTTACTGAATAATTTGCCTTAGGATTTGACCAAACATACACTGGAGCATAAGTTAAAAATGTTCTTTAAAGAAGAGGTTCTTTATCATTGAGAACCACTTAACCAGGATGAGAACCATTTAAGCATTCAAATGCTTCTTTGTTCCTTTACCTGAGGAGTGTCTGCATAACACATTCATAACATCCTACATAGATCCTTCATAACATATTCATGAATGTTTAAATCAACATTTATAAAGTATACATGCTTTACATGACATTAATATGGACTAGTGTGCCACTTTACTGAGATACATTTATTTCATAATAAAATAAGACAATGCACACTTATACTTGTGCCTTCCTCAAAACCATAAGTGAGGAAGAACATCATTAACAGTGCTAATTCACCCCAAGAGAGTTAAACATAGGATAAATAACATTTTCCTCAATTATGTATTGTGTTATGTAGACGCCCTTCAGGTAAGGTATCACCTGTATATCAACAGATCTTCAGAGTTGCTTTTGGCACTTCATCAAAACTGGTCATTGTAAACCTCTTTTTCTGCATCTTATGCTTGGACAATCTGTTATCAGCCCTACTAGTTTGATGAAAAGGGCTTTAAATATCATTCAACTGTAATTACTTTTATTTACCCAGCGAGAAATAATATATGTCTGCATCATTTAATGGTTTTATACTCAGGTTCAATGCAGGGCACTCCAGGGCCATTACCTGTTTACCTATCCTGATCATTACCAATAGAAATGAGTCTTCTTACTCAATGAAGTGAAAGCAGTTCACCGTCTCTGGTGCAATGAGGAGAGTTCACATTTTAATTTCATCAAGCCCACAGGCAAGGCCTCAAAATGCAGCGAGACTTCAGAGGAAAGATCCAGGCAATAAAAGATTGAACATGAAACGGATGCTGAAGCTATTGTAATGATCCTGAGTGAACATTACTGCTTTTAATATCCTCCCTGAAAGCAGCGAGCAATTCACACAGCAGCTCATCTGAAAGTATAAAAGCAAAGGCTTTGGACTTCATTTATTTAAGAATTGTACTAGTTCAAATTAAATATTACACATAAATAAAGAACAGGTTAAAGCTGAATGCAACATGAGAATCTTAACCAATTCTAACATACACACCCGCTATTGTGCAGTGCATTATTATTAGAACTGTGTATATTATGGGAATACTTTATTTAAAGGCTGAATTCAGAGGGACACATGCCACAGCACTGACTAGCATATTAATAAAACAGGATTTGAGTTCATGAACAGCTTTTGAAAGTAATCCCAAGATGACATTAGATGTTTTCTAAAAGACTATTGACATAAATGGTCTTACACTAAGGTGACACACCCTTTATAACACTGTAACAAAGCATTATTCCCAAGGAATGGCGCTTAAAAGACACCATATAACAGTTGTATATGATTCTGCTGTAGTTGAAGTACAAAGCATGAATTAAAAAGACCTTTCATCATGCAAACATGGCCAACTATCACATTTCATGTCTGCACCCACACAGGTTGCTTTATGTATATGATATTTTAATAATGTAGCTGTAATAATGCACAGTACTTCTGTTTTTGATATTTAAGTACATTCACAAGCAAATTTGCAGTGGAAATGTGTTCTTTGGTGTGATGAATCACACTTCACCAACTGGCAGTGTGATGGACAAATCTGAGCTAGATGGAGGAGAACACTACCTACCAGAATGCATAGTGCCAACAATAAGGTTTGGTGGAGGAGGGATAATGGGCTGGGCTGTTTTCAGGGTTTGGGCCCCTTAGTTCCAGTGAAGGTTGATGTTAATGCTGCAGCCCACAAAGATAATTTAGACAATTATACACTTCCAATTTTGTGGCAGCAGTTTAAGGAAGACCTTTTCCTATTCCTGCGTGACTGAACCCCCTGTGCACAAAGGGAAATCCATAAAAACATAATTTGATCTTTTTTTTTGTGGAAGAACTGGAAGGCCTGGAAGGCTTGACTGACTGGACACAGATTTCCACAGTCACTTTGTGGAAAGCCTTTCCAGAAGAATGAAGGCTTAGAAGGGGGACCAACTCAATATTAATGACTATAGTTTTGGAATGGTGGAATGGAAAACTAGTCCATATTGGTTTCAGACAACCACATACGTTTGGCCATGTAGTTTATGGGAAAATACACATAAATGATCACTTACATTGAAGTCAGTCATGCACAGAACTGTTACATGCACATGGTCTTCTTAACTTGGCCTTTTGTTACATTACTTGGGAATGATGCATCACAAGAGTGTCATAAATGGAACAAATGTCTGTTACTGTAGCTTATATTAGTACAGTGTCATTTGCTCCATTGTCATTTTTTCATCTTGCAACCTTTTCATAAATACTCAGATAGTGCTTTATAAATATATTATTTGTTGTTTATATGCATGTTATGAAGTCCCTATGTAGGTAGCCTTCAAGTTAAGTATTGCTGATAACACAATACAACACAGTACCTACAATGCACTACATTCCTCTCACGAGCTGCTTCATGGTCTGATATTGCAGCTCCACTCTTACAGACTGCGAGGCTCTCCAGAGGAAGCTGCCTAGTTCATCACCAGAGCTGCCACCCATATAGAACACTTACCATAAGAGGTGCCTGCAGAAATCCAGCATCATCATCTCAGACTCCACAGCCCCCCAGTCACAGCCTGTTCCAGAAAGCACTACAGCATCAGAGCTTGAGTCACTGGACTAAAGACCAGCTTCATGAACTGTTCAAATCAAATCAAATCAATTTGTAGCACTTTTTACAACGGATGTTGTCACAAAGCAGCTTTACAGAATTTCAGAAAAGACAAAGTTTTAACAGGAGTGTAAGAATGTACAGAAACCCCCCGGTGGTCAAGCCAGGGGCAACAGTGGCAAGGAGAACCTCCCTCAGAACTGAGGAAGAAACCTTGGGAGGAACCAGGCTTACCAGGGGGGACACGTCCTCCTCTGGTCAAACTACCTACAAGTGATTATACTACTAATATTAATAGCAGTAACATCAGCGTAGGGTGGGCAGCTAGTCCAAGGCAGGTGGTGGTAGCTGGGGCATGGGCAGCTGGTCTGAAGTGGGTAGCAGGAGGGCTCGGCAGTCGGTCATCCTTCAGTGTCCAGCCGGACATATGGGTGATTGCATACTCGGAAAGAAAGCAGGGAGAGGGAATTAGTTTTATTCTATCCGTTTGTACATAAACAGGGAATGTAAACATTTACAGAGTGTGGCTAACGACTCCGGCAGATCTGACTATGACAGCTTAACTAAAAGGAGGGAACCAGAAGGACACACAGACATGGCAGCACTCAAACAGTTCGGCATCCCTCTGCTCCACCGTCCACAAACCTGAGTGACCGCGTGCGAGACGCGGGGCGACAGCACCAGCGTCTCAGTTTACTATAATTCCCTGTGTCCATGGACCCCTGGATCTGCTGCTTTTATCTAAGGGGGAACATTAGCTACCAAAAGCTAAATGAAACTGTTAAATTGGCCATTCCTGCAGAGCTCATCTGTCCATCAACAGTCAGTCTTACTTGCACGCATGCTGTCGTTTACATACTGCACTACACTTTACAGTTGATACTGTTTATATTTATATATTCCTGCTATTTATGCACCGTATCTTCTGTAAATACTCCGAACAGACTCTACTGGGTGAAAATATGCTATTGTTGTTTAAGGAATAACTTAACACTGACTGGACAAACAAAGACAAACACAAATGTTTGGGTGGTGCTCCGTATACTGTGTTGAAGAACGCTTCTCTCCTCATTCTGGATCTTTTGGCTTGTTGGTTCTTTTCCTGGACATTCCAAGGACAACTGCAAACATTGGAATGTTAATGTCATGTCACATAATGGTAGGAAAAGTGAGCCAACAAATAGAAGGTTGTTGGTTCAAATCCCAGGACAGCCTGGTATTCTTGGTTGTGCATTTTAATGCATGTTTTGTTTTTAATATAATATAATTGTGATACAACCAGTTATATAAACATATTATATATCCATACTATTTATGCACCGTATCCTCTGTAAATACTCTGAATAGACTCTAATGAATGCATGAAAGATGAAACTCTGCATTGATATTGTTGAGTAGTTTAAGGAAGAGCTTGCCAGGAATAAATAAGGCCGGAGAACGCTGACCGGGCAAACGCTGACGATCACAAATGTTTGCGATGGTGCGCCGTATACAGTGTTCACTTTATGAAGGATGCTAGTACATTCTGTCCTCATCCTGGTTCTTTTGGCTTGTTGGTTGCAGACATTCGAATGCTAATGTTACATAATGGTAGGAGAAGTGAGCCAGCAGCTAGAAGGTTATGGGTTCAAATCCTAGGACAGCCTGCTCATGCTTGGTTGTACATTTTTAATTCCTTTTTTAATGCAATATAATTGTGATGGAAATGTGAATGATTTTGTGTTTAAATGCTATTTTTCATTTTGAGGTGTGAACAGTTGACATGAAGAAAGCTGCAGGTTCTTGCCCCTCTCCCTAGCAGCTCAACACAGTCACAGTATTTCAGCATTTTACAGAAAGACAAGTGTTCTAGGTAATATGATTACAGAGTTATGGGAAAATGTTTCATATTATTATATTAAATAAAAATATCAGAGTTAGTGTCTTCACTACAGGTCAGAAGAAAGAGGCTACAAAATCATGCAGTGAATGGCCAGTTCTTAACTAAATGAACTGGCACCTTATTTACCAAACCTGCCCGTAGGGCAAAACTCATAACCACAGTGCATCTCAGTTCATCTTCTTGGTTCTGTCTGTTCAGACTAATGAGCTGAACCTCTGTAGTTACAGTTACAGACTGTAGTCCATCCGTTTCTCTGATACTCTGTTACCCTGTTCTTCAGTGGTCAGGACCCCCATGGATCCTCACAGAGCAGGTACTATTTGGGTGGTGGATCATTCTCAGCACTGCAGTAAAGCTGACATGGTGGTGGTATGTTGTGGTGGTCTGAGTGGATCAGACACAGCAGTGCTGCTGGAGTTTTTAAACACCTCAGTGTCGCTGCTGGACTGAGAATAGTCCACCAACCAAAAATATCCAGCCAACAGCGTCCTGTGACCACTGATGAAGGACTTGAGGATGACCAACACAAACTGTGCAGCAGCAGATGAGCTGTCGTCTCTGACTTCTACATCTACAAGGTGGAGTGACAAGGTAGGAGTGTCTGAGTGGACAGTGAGTGGACACAGTGTTTAAAAACTCCAGCAGCACTGTTGTGTCTGATCCACTCGCACCAGCACAACACACACTAACACACCACCACCACGTCAGTGATACTGAAGTGCTGAGAATGACCCACCACACAAATAATACCTGCTCTATGAGGGTCCGTGGGGGTCCTAACCACTGAAGAACAGGGTAACAAAGTGTCAGAGAAGCAGATGGACTACAGTCTGTAACTGTAGAACTACAAGGTGCTCCTATGTGGTCAGTGGAGCTGAAAAATTGGACAGTAAGTGTAGAAGCAAGGAAGGTTTTGATTAGTGTATATAACAACATATGGAATTATCTCAGGCCAGAAGGTCACTAACTTGTATCTTTTAATGACTAGAGATGCTTTCCAGTATACAGGACTTTGTTGCTGTGGGGAACTGAGCTGCTTCGCTTGAAGCTCCGGCATTTTAATTGCTAGCATGTTTTTCTTAATGTAATCTGGACTCCTTCCCTGTCGACAAAAATGTCAATTAATTAGGAGTGCTCTCCAGCGCAGAGTGCTGCTGGTATGACCGCAGCCAAGCCCAGCGTTAGAGTGTATGTCCTCCAGGGAGAGCCCCTAGGCTTTCCACTAATTTGACATGCACCAAAAAAAAAGAAAGGAAGAAAAAAAACTCCCTAAAACAAGAAAGAGCCTCTGGTACAGCCGTGCTTTACATCATCTTTTACAGCACTTCTCAACTATGTCCTTGATGTATTTTTGATAGGTGGAGCCAAGAAAACCAGTTATTGTTAAACGGAGTCTCAGTCTCCTGTTTCAGGCGCTCACTGTGGCTTATGTTCTCTTTGACCCCTTCACAGCCATCGCATACATGTAATATGAGACCTGCTGAAGAGTGTGTGGTGTAAAAGTGTAAGAATTAAATCATTTTTCAAACATTTGCTTATCAGCCTAATTGAACAGTCGGCAACATTCGGCTCTTTTCCTGCCCTGCTGTGGCTGCACAGCTGAATCAGATCAGTAGGTAATAATAAAATATCCTGAAGATCAGCGCAGACGGCTGGTCACTATAGCAACACAGACAACAGTCTCATCCAGCTACAGCTACGAAACGGCAAAGAGAGAGATTTAAGACGGACATCGATAATCTGGAGACGAATGGACTCATTTGTGTTTATAGTCACTCCAGCTGGTTTCCTGATACGTTTAATCTGCAAAGAGAAACTGACAAACACTAAAAAGTCACAGGGCTGAATTCTGGCTCTTTGGCTCTTCTTAACATTTGGTTTGTGACCCCTGAGCTAATGGTTTGCATACTAGTTAGCAAACCTAATTGCATTTACCTTAATAGATAGTATTCAACTGACATCATAGTTTTTGCTGTTATCATACTGCTGACAATAGCCACGTTTACATGCAGACTAATACATTAATAATCCGACTAATAGCTCAATCGGTATACAATTCATCCATGTACACACTTCAGTTGGAATAGTCGAGCCCGATTGAGGCCATGCGGAATACAATTTGTACCCAATTGAACGAGGTGGCTAATCCTCCAAATAATCAGTAATACAAGAATAACATTAGTGTAAACGCCTGTATCCGATTACATTCCCTATTGGAAAGTTGAAGTCCGTTCTCCATGTGCGTCGTGTCACAGTGAGAGTTTATACCGTTCAACACAGTGGAGCAGAAACTGGTCTGCAGAGGAGACGAAGTTCATGCTCTGATCTTTAAAAGACGGCAGTGGGACGGACGTCCAGCTTATGTGTCTCAGAACACGACGTCTTCCTCTCGGCCTTCAATTTTCAACATACCTCGGAATTTATTCAATCGGTCTGGCAAAGATCTTTGCATGTAAACACAGCCAATGTGACGATGACAGTGGCAGTAATGGAGCCACTGTTTTCATGCTGTTAGTTAATAAATCGAGAGAACGAGGCTGATGAGTTAAGCCAGTCACAGAGAAATCTTTAGATAATGAGAATAAACAGGCAATGAACAATAAAGCTTTCAACCATCCCCTCATAACCTTACCAAAGTCTGCTTTCCAACCATGAGGCACCTCATGAACGCCCTGCTAAGTTGTACGTTGAAGGCGGGAACATACATTTTCAGCGCTCACCGTCATGGGGGATCTTAGGATGGTACCTGATGGTAGTGATTGCTCACTACAGCTAGCCCCCAGCAAAGTTTGTAGTTTTGATTATAAGCTTTTCAGTCCCAGAGAAGATTAGGTTTCACCTGTCGCTTCTGTGGCAGGTTCTACTGCACTAGATTTGTCGATTTGATTCCCTACACGTGTTTAGCCTCAAACCGCAAAACCTTAAACCAAAATAACTTCCTCTGAGACACGTGCAACCAACCACCGCATCTTTTCAAACCAGTGCAGCCTTATTGACAGCTCAACACGCCTGTAGGAGAATCCAGTTCCCTCATCTATCAGACACATGCATTGGCTAGTACTGTACTAAGCAATGGAGATCGGAGGGAGGGTCAGTCCCACCCAGTAATGTGAAACCCAATTACGCTGTCTTGGTCTCCCAGCGATGGGTGGCCGTGGCATCACCGGCATCTTCTGAGCTGCTTATCCTCCTGGGTCACGGGGGAGCTGGAGCCTATCCCAGCAGTCATTGGGTGGAAGGCAGGATACACCCTGGGCAGGTCACCAGTCCATTGCATGGCAGACAGACAGACATATACATTGGGGATTGAACACATTGTCTTAATTTAAAGGGTATTAATAAACTCTTTTAATAAATATAAATAAGATGTTTTAGTCACAAAAAACACATTTAGAAGTGTTACTTTTTTGCAATGGAGACGGTTAATTTAATCTGCCATCCAAAAATCCTATTAGAGTTTGACACTTCCTGCAGTGAAAGACCTGATTTGACTGATTAAATTCAAATCAGTGCAGAGTTAAACCAATCAATCAATTACACTGGTTATAATAGAAGTGGATCTGGTACACTCTTTAAAAAGATGGTGCTTCAAGGGTTTTTCAGTAAAAAAAAAAAAAAAAAAAGGTCCTATAAAAAAAACACGAACACTTTGAACGCTGTGTGTTATTAAAGGTTCTTTGCATCATGAAATGGTTCTTCAGATTGATGGAGAATGTGCTGTAGATGGTTCTATATAGATAGTTCTATTGTTACAGTGTCAAGCTTGCAACAGTAGAAGAACCTTTTTGGGTGCTGAATAGAACCATTTTTAAAAAGGCTCTAGAATTGTCTAGAGCACCTTCCAGAAAAGCATTCCACGACGCAAAGAACTCTGAGTGTTTCTGGTTCTATGTATAACTATATTCTTTACTAAAGAACCCTTGAAGAACTATCCCTTTTAAGAGCGTAGGTCTCAATGTTTGTTAAGTGTAGAATGGTTAAGATAATAAATCCGCACCAAGAATACATTTCTGGGGTAGATGTAGAATTTATAAAGTGCCAAAAACATAAAACTGAAAAGATTCCATGCCCCCTCCTCTCAAGGCTCACGCCACTGGTCCACACGTCGGTTCTGCTGGTTGTCTCTCTTAGAAAAAAAAAAAAAGGGCTAAATAAAGTAAAAATTGATAATGAAGTGTGAAACGTTATACATCACACCTGCACCGCGGCAGAAAGCAGTACAGTTTCCTCCAGAACGCTCCTCCTGAATGTTAATGACATGCAACTCTGCGCCACATCTGGAAAGGCCCATTCTAAACTCTTCAAGGTAAATCTCTGAGAGCGATGAATCTTGGAGCGGGGCGAGACATGCGGCACCTCGCAAGCGCCGCCTGCATAAACCTCCCTTTAATGTGCAGACACATGGTGCGCGCAGAAAGAGGTCTTCTGGGGCTTCAATGGCAGATGGCACGGTTCTCACATAAAGACAGCGTGAGTGTGACAAAAAAGCACGGCTCCGTGGGCCTCTCCGCCAGAGCCTCGGAGCCTCCCAGCCCCTCCACCATCTCCAGCTTCTCCGGCACAAGAAAGAGCACTCAGAGTTTGCCAGGGGCATTTCTAGACTGAACGTTCTACTGGGGCACACACAGATTTAAAGGGCTCATATCTGACTTTTCACTTGCATTTTATTTCCCTTTACGGGGTTTTGTGCAGCAAAAAAAACCCGGAATTCATTCTTTTTGTGCCTAAAACATAAACAGGCTGTTATCTGCCACTGTGCCTTTAAGACTGATATGCAAATGACCTCTGATTCACCGCCCTCATATTTCACATATATGTCTTTTTTCCATTTTAAGCTCCTCGTGCTTTTCGAAAGACGACCATGAAGAGTATAAACAAATAATCCGTCGACTCAAGGTGATTTTCTGAATGTTGGTTTTGTATGTTAATGAGAAGAAAAGGTACAGTTAGGGAAAATAACTGCACCATATTCTATGGCAATTACATTTTCCAAGTTGTTTCGGCTCCACACACCCCGTCTCGTCCCCAGACTCTTTATTTCACCGTTTATTTTTTAAAACATTCGGTTTGAAAAGGTACAAAAATTGACTTTTTCCCTGTGAAAAATGTACTTAAGGTACAGAGCTGCACCGTGAAACAATCCTTGTACCTGTGAAGGTACATTTACATTGTACCTTGATGAATGAAACACGTACCTGCAGTAATGTAAAAAATTACCAATCATTAAGAGGAATTTATATAAGGAAGGAAAATAAAATACATTTTATATATAGGAAAGTAATTTTATTTATTTAAAATTAATTTTATATAAAGGATATATATATATATATATATATATATATATATATATATATATATATATATATATATATATATATATATATACACACACACACACACACACACACACACACACACACACACACACACACACACACACACTTCACAGATGAATAAATGACAAATTCATAAAAAAAAGAACGGTTCTTATAAAAAAAAAATAATAAAAAAAAAAATTAAAAAAACAGTTCTTCAAGGGTTTTTTAGTGATCTAAAACCACGAGCACTCAAAGAACCCTTTGCATGATTTAAGGGTTCCTTACATCATGAAATTGTTCTTCAGATTGATTGGAGAACGTTCTGTAGATGGTTCTATGTAGAACACTTCTGAAAAGGGTTCCTTGAGTGTTCAAGGTTCATTAGTACAAACAAGTTCTCCTAGAAAAAAGGTGCTTAACCAGCACTGAGGTTGCACTGTCAAAGCTGCAGTCAGGGAATATAACTGTACCCTGTT
Organism: Pygocentrus nattereri; assembly: GCF_015220715.1. Lineage (NCBI taxonomy): Eukaryota > Metazoa > Chordata > Actinopteri > Characiformes > Serrasalmidae > Pygocentrus > Pygocentrus nattereri. The sequence goes on from NC_051229.1 coordinate 27,862,966, forward strand.
CTGTCTTTTATTTTATTGATCTGTTTTAAAAGGTTAGGTATTTTTCACTGCGAAAAACTTTTTAAAATACTTTATTTTCAAATTTTTACTCATTTAAACAATATAACAACAACAAAAAAAAAAAAAATACACAAACCCCTCAACATCACAAACCCACCATCACAAAGCATAGCCCAAATATCCACTAACTGTTTAAATAAATAAATAAAAATTAGTGTGTATGTATATATATATATATATATATATATATATATATATATATATACACAAACCTGCACTGCAGTTTCTGCACTGACCTGTAATGATGCGTTTGCCTGGCACATGCTCCTGATTTAGTGACTGTATCAAGCCTCCAGCATAAACAAGTACATGTACAGTCAGTATAGGACAAATTAGCGTTACCTCACAACACACAGCACAGAACTTCCTTCCAGGTAGAGCTGCATTGGTTTAACAGGACTGTGTACTAATCCTGAGAGCTGTTCAACCACAATATTAGAAATCAAAGCTTTCTTGAACAGATTTCTGATAATAGACTGTCCAACCCCTTACTGACCTCTAATACATCTGACCCAGCCTATCAGGGACTTGGGAAGAGGTCGATTGGCTGGAGCAGGTGTGGCAAACTGTGGCTGGAACTAGATTCCAGGGGAAGGTAGATCTCCAGGGAGCAGGGACAGGGATGGAGACCACAGTGCTCTGCAGCAGCTACTATAGGCTCAGCACACTGTCCACTCCCTTTACCCCGCCCCCTCTACTAAGACAGCCAATGAGAGCATATAAAAGAACCCTTTTGGCTGCTATATAGAACCATCTATGTATGTATCACGATAATAAACGTTATCGATTTATCGCCCAGCCCTAATTCAGGCCTATTTTACATGTACAAAAGGTAATGCTTAGTACAACTGAAGTGCTATGGATGGGAAATAAAACAAGAGAAACCGATTCATCAAATAATCTCAGTGAAAATACACGCAGTCCTCTCTCACAGAGCTGGAATAATGTCACCTTCCGTACCACAGTTGACCAAAACTGCATACGAAATGTTTGTAACCATAGTGATTGCTTAAAGGCTCCTCTCCCCTAACAGGGCTCTACCTACCTTTGAGTCAGTTTGTGCTGCAGGCGGTGAGACTTTTGGGGTGGGCAAAGAAACGTGACTGCAGTTGTTGATGACGGCTCAAAACCACTCTGAGTAAAACAGCGTGGCCCCGTTTTACTCCTGCAAACCAGATCTGGCACTGAAATAAAAAGAAAGAGAACAAACTAAATCCAAACAGCAGCAACAATCGACCTACGAGCCAAAAAACAGACATTTTTACAAACTGTAATTGCCTTTAATATTTAAAACTAGAGATATAATAGAGAATATAGTGTCTGTTTTTCTTTTCCTTCCCATCCCCTTCCCCAGGCTAGATGGAGGTACGATGAATATTAATAGACGACAGTATTCACTGCGGACCGCCTTGTGTGTTTTCAACATCAAGTGGGAGATTTGAGCCAGGGAAGAGACGGGCCACTCCTATACCTTTGCTTCAAGGCCAGAGAAATAAAAAAGGCTTCGTCCGCCACTTTCTTCTCCTCTACGGAATATTCAGACATGCTCATGGACGGCAGACTCCGTTCGGCTGTACCAAGTGGTGCTTCTTCAAAGTCAGAGTCAAATACAGTTACTTCATGGAAATGATGCTTATATAATAGGACAAAACAGACACGACACAGAGTAAACAAACAAATCAAACTTTAACCCTCTATTGCATTCATTATTCCTTAAACATGCTTAAAATGTTTGTGTTTTTGTCAAATTTGCTTAAATAATGGAAATCATGCAAAGCTTTATAAACCTTGTACTGAACACGGGACGCAACAGGCCACCAGTGAAGACTCTGAAGGTCTGAGGGGACCAGATTACTCTTCTACGAAAAGGTGATGATCTTAGCAGCAGCGGCGAGGTATTTGGTAAATTGTGCAAACGCAAAAAAGTACCGTAAAAATATTTTTTCCTCTGAAAGCATTCCTTTATGTAAGACTGAACTAATCCAACCAGTATCTAGCGAAATGTGACCTACAATTTACAAATACTGAAAATTAAGACAATTTCAATTGGTATTTGGAATGTATGGTAAAAAAAACACATCATAAGCTTTCCGGGTCTTGTGATGTCATAAAGTATTGGTCATTTCAAACTATACAACACTAGATTAATCTCAGCACTAACAAAAATCTCACCCGATCCACAAACTGGCTATGAAAGGACTTGGAAATGGGACTGGTTACTTTCACTGAGCTGGTAAACCTGCATATCACTGCTCACCTGAACAGCAGCATCTGCTGTGATTACAGCTGAACAGAGGGGGGTTTGTCCTCCTGGGCGGAGCCAGACTGCTGAGAGGAATCTCATAGGAGAGCGGTACAGACGCCAGCTTCCACAGAAACCAATTAAATGAGCGCAGAGGAAGGAGATTCACATCCAAATGATGATTCGTCATGTGTAATAAAGCGATCTCCAGAGTCAGTGCAGCCTGCTGGAGGGACAGCAGAGCTGTTTAAAGGCAGCAAGCCAGAAAACCCTCCACTGGACCACCAGCTGCCCACCATGGATATAAACAATGAAAACGGGTAACAATAAATAGCAGAAATATTAGTGTTTTTATTTATAATAAGGCATAAAATTAGGACCTCATTTCTACGCTCACTGTCCACTTTATCAGCTCCACTGACCGTATAGTTTCACTCTGTAGTTCTACAGTTACAGACTGTAGTCCATCTGTTTCTCTGATACTGTTACCCTGTTCTTCAGCGGTCAGTACCCCCATGGACCCTCACAGAGCAGGTACTATTTGGGTGGTGGGTCATTCTCAGCACTGCAGTAACACTGACGTGCTGGTAGAGTGGATCAGACACAGCAGTGCTGCTGGAGTTTTTAAACACTGTGTCCATTCTAGACACTCCTACCTTGTCGGTCCACCTTGTAGATGTGAAGGCAGAGAAGATGCACAGTTTGTGTTGGTCATCCTCTTGTCCATCAGTGGTCACAGGATGCACGAACACACCACCACCACCACGTCAGTGTTACTGCAGTGCTGAGAATGAACCACGGCCCAAATAGTACCTGCTCTGTGAGGGTCCACGGGGGTCCTGACCACTGAAGAGCAGGGTAAAAGGGCCCTAACAAAGAAGTTGTAAGAATAGCAGGTAGTAACAACAAGGGAAATGGTTATTGTGGCATGCTGTCTAGCTGTAAACACGACCTGCACATTTAAAAAATGTAAAACACAAACGATTTGAGAATAAGTCTTTTATTTACATTTTTAGAGCAGATATAAAAAGAAACATTTAGTTCAAAATGTGCAATAAATCAGTACACAGCTTTCCCTTTCAAGATCCAAAATACTCTAGAACTTCCACCAAAGTTCTGTTGAAAATCTGAAAAAGGAAGAGAAAAGGGCATTTTTAACCCCACCCAACCCCCCCCACCCCCAGTCGCAGCCACACGTCAATGGAACAAACAGCACGACAGCAAAATCAACTCCAACCTGAAAACCACTCGCATCTACGGATCCCCCAGCGAAGAGCCCCTCCAACGTTTCAGACCAATACTCTATCCTGCTTGTTCATGGATAAACAAGAAGGCCAGAACCAAAGGCCATAAATACAAGCACTGAAATTAAAACGTACCAACAGTGAAGAAAGAAACTGCAAAAACCTCCCGTCCCTGAAGAGAGACATCAGGGCTGGTAGCTATCGACCTTAAATCACTTACAACACAAGTGAGCACGGCACACATCAAAGACAATCCCTCGCTTTCTTCGCGGCAAACCACACACGGACGCTGATCTGAACTAGCTGAGAAAATGTATATGAAAGAGGAACTGCAGTCTGAAGCGGACAAAACCGTATCGGTCATTCTTACCACAGCCTTCGACGTTCAGAACCAACGCACAACCTCAAAGCCACAATACAAACGGCAGCACAACGAATTCCTCCTGAAACCCAGGAAACAATCCTTCCATTTAAAGAAATCACATACCTCAAAACTCCATCCACACAGCCTTTAACGCGAAGTTCAACTCAACAATTCAAGTAATCAGAGAAAGCCACTGAATCACGTCCTCCCAATGCGATACTGCAGGATGTAGTCTCCAGTTCATTAGGTGCACCTCCTTTGTACCTCCATCTGGCCGTTTTATCAGAAAAACCTACCACACGCAGTGGGATCCACAAAGTTTAGGATTTTTTTGTCTAGGATCTCTCTGACATGATGATTCGCGCTCGTTTAGGTGATTTAAATTCGTCATTAATGTGATGAACCGGCCTGAACTGACCCTCATGAGCTCCTCCTACTCAGTGACGTCACGTGACTGAATCACCGCATCATCAGCGCAAACTAACGAGCAGAACGAGCTTCGCTGAGAAGATCATTAACTCTGATCAGCTCTCAGCTTCATTATTAGAGCCAGACGGAGGAGAAAAAGCCTTGGTTGTTGCCATGGTAACGGGGGGAAAAAAGGATGTGAATTCCGATCTGAGCGCAACATTACGGTCACACGGCCACGAATCAGATACATATCGGCTCTAGGACCACACATGAAAGTGGCTCAGGTTGGTCAGCCCTGAAAACACCAGATTTGAGTCACATTACGGCAAAAAAAACAGTTTGACAGTGTTAACAGCAAAAAACAAACTGAATCGGACATTTTCAATTCTGATTTCAGACGCTTCCATATGTGGTACTGAAATCCGATACGTATCCGATCTGCAGGCAATGTGACTCCGTTTGAACAGCCAGATCGGAATTAATGCGACTTTATGTCAACTCAGCTCGACGTGTCATAATATTTCACTGCTGAGACTCAGAAACATTTATCGCAACGGATCCATGCTCCGAGATTTCGAACGGAACGGCCAGATGCGTCCGGAGGAGCCCGAGGCTGCAGCGTCGAAAACAGTTTAAAGAATCTGAGGACACGAACCAAAGAAGTGGCTGAATAATTGTGCCCAGTTTATGGCGAACTCGAACACACTGTGGGAGACGAGCCCAGCTGTCAACCACCGGAACTCTCCTCCGGGAGCGACCGGTGTTCGCTGGCCGTCATGATTGTTGACCTCTGGACGAGCCGCGTGAAGCGCTGTTCTTTTGCACGTGGGCCGGTTTAGGAGCTGATCTGTTCGGACTGATGTCACATACAGATCACATTTAATCTGAACAGCCAAACAAAAAAAACTGGTGAGAAAATCGAATTTGGGCCACTTTTATCTGCTGTGTAAACATAGCAGAACACTGACCACTATGGCCTTCGTACACTGACCACTATGGCCTTCGTACACAAAGGTCACTTTCTTTTTAGTCTTATCTCTTCCTCTGAAGCTCACCAACAGATGACTGTGAATCTGATCTGCTAAGAAATTCTGAAATTGATTATGCAGACAATATAACTTGTGATAAATGTATTAAGGAAATAATTGGGAAAAATGCATTTTTAGTAATAGTTGACAAACTCTGACCTCCACTGTAGGTACATTTTGTAGGTTTCCAGTTTCAGGCTGTAGCCCATCTGTTGCTGCACCCCTCAAACCCATCAAATAATAAAAAGGGACCACCATATGACCACCACTGACCACGTATTACTGGGTGATATAATCGGAATAATTCAATCATGGGATTATAAGGCAGAATGTTTAAGAAACTCAAAATTATTAGCACAGCACGGACACTCACACAGTAGTGTCACGGTTGTCCATCACCCAGAAATATCCAGCCAAGAGCAGCTCTGTGGTCAAAAAACTGACCACTGATTAAAAGTGAGAGGAAGGATAATACAAATTGTGCACGACAGGCTACAGCCTTGAACTGTTCACCAGCAACATGGAGCTACAATGGAGGGGTTTCTGATAAAGTGGCCAGCACACAGCATGCAAACACCCCAGCAACACTACTGTGTCTGGTACACTCACAGCAGCACCAATACCATGTCAGTGTCACTGCTGTGGTGAGAATGGTCCACCACCCAGATTATACCTGGTCAATGGTGAGCGTGTGGTGGTCCATAGCAGTAACAGAAAGTGTAGCTGAACGATTGTTTCTGATAAAACGGCTGGTGCAGGTACAGGTATAGACTGGAGACTCCAAGCACAGGCCGACCGTTTCCACACCTGGACACCTGGAGCCGTTCTAGGATCCACACTGGGGCCGATCCACGAACGTCACCCCAAATCTTAAGTGGTCTGGAGGGGATAAAATTCAAGAAGAGCGATTTACTATAGTTCTCATTTGTGGGTAAACACCACATGTTGGGTCATTTAAAAGGCAAGCACTGGTGACTGGTGTAAAGACTAGAGAGAAAGGAAGAAAACCAAAACCAAAACAATCACAGTCCCACTAAAACAGCAGTGGGTGCTTTTACGATCTCTTCTCTAATCAGTTTTGTCCTTTAACTATTCAAAGCCAACTGTCTTCGTTGTAAGGCTGCATATGTCATGGAATATGAATCATTTATCGCAATCTGGGCCTCCGCAATCAACTAAAACACAAAAGGCCACAATTACTGCACTGCATTTAGTCATGGACCTGCGGAAACCAAGCGGCTTCCGGGACGGAGCAGCGATACTAAGCAAATTAGAGCACGGACGTCTACTGGACGTTATGGCGAAATATCGGTTTCCCCACAGAGTAAAAGGGGAGCGAAGCGCAGTGAAGCGCAGTCTCTTCCATTAAAGATAACAAGATCAGGAAAGAACTGCAGTGAATCACTTCTGTAACAGCTGTGCATGACGTCTGGTTGTATCACGTCAGACCAGAAAGTGTGCCAAAGAACCAAGACACCTCACTGTAAACAATCGCTCTAGACCTGCATATTATTCCTGACTGATGGCCAAAACTTTCGTAATAATTAATAGAAACAGAAAATGGGATGGTACGAAAATTATTTGGAAATGGAGAATCATTTGCTATATGCTCAATAAGCCAATTATATATATACACACACTTTTAAAATGTACCGTTAATTTTGTTTATGCCATCCTTCACTTCTTGCAACCTAGGAGAACAATCAAAATCAATGTAAATCATTCCAAATGAAGAGTTTTCTAATAAAACCAAAAAAAAAATTTGGAAAAAAAAAAAAAAAAAATCATACGCAGATTCGATAACAAGAGGAGTTCAGTCCACTCCGCCCTTGGCTTCATGTGTGCTGTAGAATTAAACTAAACATGATAAATAAAAACAAAAGCAGTTCAGAAGAGTGGAGAGAGTCACCTCTGAAACATGTCACCAGCTAATATAGCTTATTAGTGTAACTCCATGGAGGTGGAAACTGCTCCTTAATATGACCAGATAGATTCGATGTGTTAGCCTAGATTTCTATAGTGCAATACGACACCACTGCTACATTTGATTGAACAGTGCTACAAAAAAAAACAAATTAAGCCAATCTTCATTCAATCTGGCCTAAAATACCGCACCCAACTGAATCTCCCAAAAACGACACCATTAAGGCAAAATATCACCGTGCACTGCTGACAAAAACCCTAAATAAATGGATTTTGCTTTGCTAATGTTACTCAATGTGGCAGAGAGTTAAAAAAAATTATTTTGTTCCATGAAATGCTTTGATCCAGAAACTAGAACCGG